>NC_034182.2:45860131-45970131 GCF_002021735.2 Oncorhynchus kisutch
TTAGGGTTAAGGTTAAGGTTAAGGTTAAGGTTAGGGTTAGGGTTAGGGTTAAGGTTAAGGGGAAAATAAGCTGTTACCCACAAGGAGTACAGCGGGGACAATAGACAATTACTATGAATCTCCAGTTAAAACCAAGGTATCAATCAATACATTGTCAGAATAGATTGGTACCAGAAAACTCCAAACTGGTCACGGCCTACATTCCCATCAAAGCATAAAACAGTTGGCGCTAAGTGCCTTTGTCTTGGACTTTAGTCAATCTCCTTGAGACCGATGGGGGTGTGCCCAATTTGGTAATCCACCTTTTCTCTGCTGCTTTTCTTGGGCTTTGGACCACCCCATCCCCGACTCAAGGCCAGAGATAGATATGTGCTCTTTTCCATGAGTACGAAAGTGGATATATATATTTCTGACATTTTATCCACTCTCTCTATGCAATACATGTTTTGTTTTAGACGTTTCTATAATTGATATTTGGGTTCTCCTGCATACAGTCTGTTACAGTCTGTCACATAGACCAGATTGAAGGACTCCAGCTGGAAGTTCTGCCGGATCCGAACCCCAATCCCATATATTTATTTTTCAGGTATTTGATATATCTAAAATGAGGGTTAACTTGCGCTTTCCCATTACCCAAGGAAACATTCATCAATATGTCTTTGAGGTTCTTGTTTCTCCTAAATGCTGAAATTAATTTGGATGGTTTCCATGGTTAAAATCGATTCTGTCTCCTCCTCAAAATGTTTCTTAACCTCAATAGAGTTGAGCTTCATTGAGGGTTTTGAAAAATTTGACACAAATGGAATAATGTCCAACTCATAGGACTGGCCAGGAGGTTCCCGACACTCCAGGTACCTCTTTTCTCATTGGACTGCTAGGAGATTCCCTACGCTCCAGGTCCCTCTTTTCTCATTGGACTGCTAGGAGATTCCCTACACTCCAGGTCCCTCTTTACCACTTTTCTCATTGGACTGCTAGGAGATTCCCTACGCTCCAGGTCCCTCTTTACTCATTGGACTGCTAGGAGATTCCCTACGCTCCAGGTCCCTCTTTACTCATTGGACTGCTAGGAGATTCCCTACGCTCCAGGTCCCTCTTTACCTCTTTACTCATTGGACTGGCTAGGAGCTTCCCCATGCTCCAGGTACCTCTTTAGTCATTGGACTGACTAGGAGATTTCCTACACTCCAGGTCACTCGTTACCTCTTTACTCATTGGACTGGCTAGAAGGATCCCCATGCTCCAGGTGCATCATTACCTCTTTACGCATTGGCCTGGCTAGGAGGTTACCCCCTTTACCTCTTTACTCATTGGACTGACTAGGAGGTTCCCCAAGCTCCAGGTCCCTTGTTACTCATTGGACTGGCAAGGAGGTTACCTCCTTTACCTCTTTACTCATTGGACCGACTAGGAGGTTCCCCAAGCTCCAGGTCCCTCATTACTCATTAGACTGGCTAGAAGGTTCCCCATGCTCCAGGTGCATCATTACCTCTTTACTCATTGGACTGGCTAGGAGGTTACCCCCTTTACCTCTTTACTCATTGGACTGGCTAGGATGTTTCCCACTCTCCAAGTCCCTCTTTACCTCTTTACTCATTGGACTAGCTAGGAGGTTACCCCCTTCACCTCTTTACTCAATGGACTGACTAGGAGGTTTCCCACACTCCAGGTCCCTCTTTACTCATTGGACTGGCTAGGAGGTTCCCCATGCTCCAGATCCCTCGTTACCTCTTTACTCATTGGACCGACTAGGAGGTTACCCCCTTTACCTCTTTACTCATTGGACCGGATAGGAGGTTCCCTAAGCTCCAGGTCCCTCATTACCTCTTTACTCACCTGACTGGCCAGGAGGTTCCCCACACTCGTTACTTCTTTACACAAAGGACAGTCTAGGAGATTCCCTACGCTCCAGGTACCTCTTTTCTCATTGGACTGCTAGGAGATTCCCTACGCTCCAGGTCCCTCTTTTCTCATTGGACTGCTAGGAGATTCCCTACACTCCAGGTCCCTCTTTACCACTTTTCTCATTGGACTGCTAGGACATTCCCTACGCTCCAGGTCCCTCTTTACCTCTTTACTCATTGGACTGGCTAGAAGGTTTCCCACTCTCCAGGTTACTCTTTACACATTGGATTGGCCAGGCTCCAGGTTACGCTTTACCTCTTTACTCATTGGACTGGCTAGGAGGTTCTCCACACTCCAGGTCACTCGTTACCTCTTTACTCATTGGACTGGCTAGGAGCTTCCCCACGCTCCAGGTACCTCTTTAGTCATTGGACTGACTAGGAGGTTTCCTACACTCCAGGTCCCTCTTTACTCATTGGACTGGCTAGAAGGTTCCCCATGCTCCAGGTCCCCCATTACTCATTGGACTGGCAAGGAGGTTACCCCCTTTACCTCTTTACTAATTGGACCGACTAGGAGGTTCCCCAAGCTCCAGGTCCCTCTTTACTCATTGGACTGGCTAGGAGATTACCCCCTTTACCTCTTTACTCATTGGACTGTCTAGGAGGTTTCCCACTCTCCAAGTCCCTCTTTACCTCTTTACTCATTGGACTGGCTAGGAGGTTACCCCCTTTACCTCTTTACTCATTGGACCGACTAGGAGGTTACCCCCTTCACCTCTTACTCAATGGACTGACTAGGAGGTTTCCCACACTCCAGGTCCCTCTTTACTCATTGGACTGGCTAGGAGGTTCCCCATGCTCCAGATCCCTCGTTACCTCTTTACTCATTGGACCGACTAGGAGGTTACCCCCTTTACCTCTTTACTCATTGGACCGGATAGGAGGTTCCCTAAGCTCCAGGTCCCTCATTACCTCTTTACTCATTGGACCGACTAGGAGGGTACCCTCTTTACCTCTTTACTCATTGGACCGGATAGGAGGTTTCCCATGCTCCAGGTCCCTCATTACTCACTGGACTTGGTAGGAGGTTTCCCATATTCCAAGTCCCTCTTTACTTCTTTACTCATTGGACAGTCTAGGAGGTTCCCCATGCTCCAGGTGCATCATTACCTCTTTACTCATTGGACTGGCTAGGAGGGTACCGCCTTTACCTCTTTACTCATTGGACCGGATAGGAGGTTCCCCATGCTCCAGTTCCCTCTTTACCTATTGGACCAGATAGGAGGTTCCACATATTGGACCGGATAGGAGGTTTCCCATGCTCCAGGTCCCTCATTACTCACTGGACTTGGTAGGAGGTTTCACATATTCCAAGTCCCTCTTTACTTCTTTACTCATTGGACAGTCTAGGAGGTTCCCCATGCTCCAGGTGCATCATTACCTCTATACTCATTGGACTGGCTAGGAGGTTACCCCCTTTACCTCCTTACTCATTGGACTGGCTAGGAGGTTACCACCTTTACCTCTTTACTCATTGGACAGTCTAGGAGGTTCACCATGCTCCAGGTGCATCAGAACCTCTTTACTCATTGGACTGGCTAGGAGGTTACCCCCTTTACCTCTTTACTCATTGGACTGGCTAGGAGGTTTCCCACTCTCCAGGTTACTCTTTACCTCTTTACTCATTGGACTGGCTAGGAGGTTCTCCACGCTCCAGGTCACTCTTTACCTCTTTACTCATTGGACTGGCTAGGAGGTTTCCCACGCTCCAGGTACCTCTTTACACATTGAACTGGCTAGGAGGTTCCCCATGCTCCAGGTCCATCATTACCTCTTTACTCAATGGACTGGCTTGGAGGTTACCCCCTTTACCTCTTTACTCATTGGACTGGCTAGGAGGTTTCCCACTCTCCAGGTTACTCTTTACACATTGGATTGGCCAGGCTCCAGGTTACGCTTTACCTCTTTACTCATTGGACTGGCTGGCAGGTTCCCCATGCTCCATATCGCTCATTACTCACTGGACTGGCTAGGAAGTTCCCCACGCTCCAGATCCGTCATTACTCACTGGACTGGCTAGGAGGTTCCCCACGCTCCAGGTCACTCGTTACCTCTTTACTCATTGGACTGGCTAGGAGCTTCCCCATGCTCCAGGTACCTCTTTAGTCATTGGACTGACGAGGAGGTTTCCTACACTCCAGGTCCCTCTTTACTCATTGGACTGGCTAGAAGGTTCCCCATGCTCCAGATCCCTCGTTACCTCTTTACTCATTGGACCGACTAGGAGGTTACCCCCTTTACCTCTTTACTCATTGGACCGGATGGGAGGTTCCCTAAGCTCCAGGTGCATCATTACCTCTTTACGCATTGGCCTGGCTAGGAGGTTATCCCCTTTACCTCTTTACTCATTGGACTGACTAGGAGGTTCCCCAAGCTCCAGGTCCCTCGTTACTCATTGGACTGACTAGGAGGTTTCCTACACTCCAGGTTCCTCTTTACTCATTGGACTGGCTAGAAGGTTCCCCATGCTCCAGGTGCATCATTACCTCTTTACTCATTGGACTGGCTAGGAGGTTACCCCCTTTACCTCTTTACTCATTGGGCTGGCTAGAAGGTTCCCCATGCTCCAGGTGCATCATTACCTCTTTACTCATTGGACTGGCTAGGAGGTTACCCCCTTTACCTCTTTACTCATTGGACTTGCTAGGAGGTTCTCCACGCTCCAGGTCACTCTTTACCTCTTTACTCATTGGACTGACTAGGTTTCCTACGCTCCAGGTCCCTCTTTACTCATTGGTCTGGCTAGGAGGTTTCCCACGCTCCAGATTCCTCATTAGTCACTGGACTGGCTAGGAGGTTCCCCACGCTCCAGGTCACTCGTTACCTCTTTACTCATTGGACTGGCTAGGAGGTACCCCATGCTCCAGGTCCCTCTTGACCTTTTCACTCATTGGATTGGCTAGGAGGTTCCCCACGCTCCAGGTACCTCTTTACACATTGGACAGGCTAGGAGGTTCTCCACACTCCAGGTCTTTACTCATTGGACTGGCTAAGAAGTTCCCCACGCTCCAGATCCCTCATTACTCACTGGACTGGCTAGAAGGTTCCCCATGCTCCAGGTGCATCATTACCTCTTTACTCATTGGACTGGCTAGGAGGTTCCCCATGCTCCAGGTGCATCATCACCTCTTTACTCATTGGACTGGTTAGGAGGTTTCCCACGCTCCAGGTGCATCATTACCTCTTTACTCATTGGACTGGCTAGGAGGTTCCCCCCTTTACCTCTTACTCATTGGACTGGCAAGGAGGTTTCCCACGCTCCAGGTGTATCATTACCTCTTTACTCATTGGACTGGCTAGGAGGTTCCCCCCTTTACCTCTTTACTCATTGGACTGGCTAGGAGGTTTCCAACGCTCCAGGTGCATCATTACCTCTTTACTCATTGGACTGGCTAGGAGGTTGCTCCCTTTACCTCTTTACTCATTGGACTGGCTAGGAGGTTTCCCACTCTCCAGGTTACTCTTTACACATTGGATTGGCCAGGCTCCAGGTTAACCTTTACCTCTTTACTCATTGGACTGGCTGGGAGGTTCCCCAAGCTCCAGATCCCTCATTACTCACTGGACTGGCTAGGAGGTTCCCCACGCTCCAGGTCACTCGTTACCTCTTTACTCATTGGACTGGCTGGGAGGTTCCCCAAGCTCCAGATCCCTCATTACTCACTGGACTGGCTAGGAGGTTCCCCACTCTCTAGGTCACTCGTTACTCACTGGACTGGCTAGGAGGTTCCCCACGCTCCAGATCCCTCATTACTCACTGGACTGGCTAGGAGGTTCCCCACTCTCCAGGTCCATCGTTACCTCTGCTTTGACTGTGAGTGGAGATCTATGTCTGAGTGTTTTAAAGAGTATTTGTTTACCTTCATATTCGTACAAATTCTGTTAAAACCTGTTTTGGTGCATTAACTGCTCGCGGGACACCTAAGACAACATCCGGTGAAATTACAGAGCACGAAATTCAAAATACAAAAATCTTAATATTAAACATTCATGAAAATACAATTGTCATACATCATTTAAAAGCTTCTTGATAATCCAACCGTGTTGTCAGATTTCAAAAAGGCCGGTGACCTAAAAAATTTTAAAAAAAAAATCTGGATGAATTTTCCTCTGGTTTTTGCCTGCCATATCAGTTCTGTTATACTCACAGACATTATTTTAACAATTTGATATATGCATGTCCTAGCCTCTGGGCCTGAGTAACAGGCACGTCAGTCATCCGGAATACCAAGCAATAACAAGTAAGCTAATGAAGTTAAATCTTATAAGTTGAGACTTAAGACACCTACAGTATAAGTGTGTTTATGATGATAACTATGCATGTTTGTCTGTCGGTTAGAAATATACTCTAGTTCCCAAGAGGTTTCTATCATTATGGCCTTGCATCCTAAAAACTTTGGTATCAAGAAATTCAATCTAATGAGGTTGTAAATTGTTGGGTAGGTTACTTTCTAAATGTAATCCGTTACAGTTACTGGTTACCTGTCCAACATCCAAATAACATAACTTTTGGATTCCCCAAACTCAGTAACGCCATCTGATTATATTTCGTTACTTTTAGATTACTTTCCTCTTAACGTGTTTGCCTTGTTCAGGGGCAGAACAATACATTTTTACCTTGTCAGCTTGGGCATTTGATTCAGCAACCTTTTGGCTACTTGCTCAATGCTCTAACCACTAGGCTACCTGCCACCCCTACACTCTAACCACTAGGCTACCTGCCGCCCCTACACTCTAACCACTAGGCTACCTGCGGCCCCTACACTCTAACCACTAGGCTACCTGCGGCCCCAACACTCTAACCACTAGGCTACCTGCCGCCCCTACACTCTAACCACTAGGCTACCTGCCGCCCCTACACTCTAACCACTAGGCTACCTGCGGCCCCTACACTCTAACCACTAGGCTACCTGCCGCCCCTACACTCTAACCACTAGGCTACCTGCGGCCCCTACACTCTAACCACTAGGCTACCTGCGGCCCCTACACTCTAACCACTAGGCTACCTGCCGCCCCATTCCATGAATTTATTTTTCAACTCGAATTAATGAGCCCAATCAGTCTTCCATGACAACAAAACCATAAACAACAGAGTAGGTCTGGCTAATAAGTCCTTAGCTTTAGCGTTAAGCTCAGGTAAAATCATTTGGCTGATCTATACTTCTATCTATAATCTATAATCTATACTTCCATACTTCCAAGTCCTATTCTTGAAGATCAAGGTGACTGTAATTCTGATAGATTTTGGTTTTAAATGTAAATATATCATTTAATAGTATTATTATACGCAGTAGAAAGCGATGGGTTTGAAGAAGCCTACATAACTAACCCATAAAGTAAAATGAAACATCCATACATGGCCAGCTATGTAAATCTGTAAGAGATGTCATTCAATTGTTAACATACATTTTTGTCTTCTTCTAATTCCTTTTAAAATGAATAAATCCTCTGTGGGATAGGCGTCCCGCTAGCGGGACATCTTCCGCAATTCAAGAAAATAATCTTAAAAATGATGGATATTTGATGATTTGATGATTGTGTCATTGTACTAAAACTCATATTTCTTATTCGTTATACCAGTTAAAAGCCTGAGACCTTGAACAAAGACTGCTGACACCTAGTAGAAGCCATAGGAATTGCAATCTGGGAGCTGGAATTGCATATGCCCCTAAGCTTTCCACTGTAAGAGCATGGGCTCTGTCAAAAAAAAGAATCTGGATGTTTTTTCTTAGTTTTGTTCCTACCATATCTATTGTGTTATAGTCGCAACTATTATTTTAACATTTCTAAAGTTTTTCTATCCAATGGTACCAATTATATGCATATCCTGGCTTCTGGGCCTGATTTAACAGGCAGTTTACTTTGGGCACGTCAGTCAGGCGGAAATTCTGAAAAAAGGACCCTAGCCCTAACACATTTTAAGTTTTTAACCCACTGTTCTTCGGTAGGGTAAGGGTTAAATAAGAATTTGTTCCTAACTGACTTGCCTAGTTAAATAAAGATTACATTTAAAAAATGAAATGCTTTGAACACTGCTGAAAAGTGCTAAAGTGAACAATGAAATGCTTTGAACACTGCTGAAAAGTGCTAAAGTGAACAATGAAATGCTTTGAACACTGCTGAAAAGTGCTAAAGTGAACAATGAAATGCTTTGAACACTGCTGAAAAGTGCTAAAGTGAACAATGAAATGCTTTGAACACTGCTGAAAAGTGCTAAAGTGAACAATGAAATGCTTTGAACACTGCTGAAAAGTGCTAAAGTGAACAATGAAATGCTTTGAACACTGCTGAAAAGTGCTAAAGTGAACAATGAAATGCTTTGAACACTGCTGAAAAGTGCTAAAGTGAACAATGAAATGTCATGTGCTGTATTTGCTTTTGGCCTATTGTTTACCATTTTGTTGATGATATCTTGATAGCTGTTATAAATCATTTAAAGGGCAAATCCACAGATGAAACAATAACAAAACGGAATCCCCGCCTCTGTTTTGGTAAAAAGCAGAGGGATGGGCCTGGAGAAATGTAACCACCCTCTCAAATGAATAGACAGAGCTTGGCCTAATGATTGTTTTAACTATGCTTTGAGGCTATACCGTGTTTGTTTACTATTACAATGTTTACAAACATTGGAGAAAAACAAGCTTATAGTTTAGGTTGTCATAGAGTGTGACAGTTTAACATTTATAAGTTATATACTTCAAGGATCAATGGATATATATATATATATATATCCATCCAAAAATAGATGTAGCAACTACAGATTGGGTTTCTGTACAGCACTTTGAGATATCAGCTGATGTACGAAGGGCTATATAAATACATTAGATTTGATTTGATGCCCCTTGAAGTCTATTAAAAGTGTACGAGTTTGAGCATGTGTCCATTAGGCCACAAAATAATCAGAATGAATTAGATTGAGCAATAAAAGCCCCAATTTTATTCCACCATCTGGGATCCAGACTAATTAGCTGTTGCAAGAGCGCATTTTTCACTGGCTGTCCACTGGTTTCAAAAACAATGATTGATAGGCATCTTAAACTTCTTGAATTCAACAATTTTTGGGTTCAAATACAAATTTAGATTTGTGAACATCCATCCACAATCCGTAAGGCGCAAATAGCTAAATGAGAGAGCAGCAGTGTGATTCACATCAATGCGCTATGTAGATATCAATAATAAGTGATATCCGTATCGCTGTAGACTACACCACTGCTGTCGTCCTTACCTCCAAGTGTTTATTCAAGTTGGATAATCTTTGGATGCCAACAGCAGTTGCACCATTGGAAGACATAGCTTGGACTGTAGCCTACAAAAGCCTATTCCTGCTCTTTCCCCACGATCCATCAAACACATTTGGTGTGTCAACATAGTGGTCTCTGACTTATGGTCAGACAAATTTAAACTTGCGCCTTTTTTCAATGCTGATTTGAATGTCGTTGAGAAAAGTTTTTCATAAACATCCTTTCTGAATACAAAAGTAATCCAAGAAGTAATCCTCAGAGTAATCCAAGAAGTAATCATCAAAGTAATCCAAGAAGTAATCCTCTAGTTTTTCTAAAGTATCTGTAATCTGATTACAATATGTTTGCTGGTAACGTAACGGATAACAGTTACAGATGTTTTGTAATCCCTTACATGTAATCTGTTACTCCCCATCCCTGTAATCGAGGGGTGATGTCCATTCAAAATACACTGCTCAAAAAAATAAAGGGAACACTAAAATAACACATCCTAGAGCTGAATGAATGAAATATTCTTATTCAATACTTTTTTCTTTACATAGTTGAATGTGCTGACAACAAAATCACACAAATTATCAATGAAAACCAAATTTATCAACCCATGGAGGTCTGGATTTGGAGTCACACTCAAAATTAAAGTGGAAAACCACACTACAGGCTGATCCAACTTTGATGTAATGTCCTTAAAACAAGTCAAAATGAGGCTCAGTAGTGTGTGTGGCCTCCACGTGCCTGTATGACCTCCCTACAATGCCTGGGCATGCTCCTGATGAGGTGGCGGATGGTCTCCTGAGGGATCTCCTCCCAGACCTGGACTAAGACCTGAGCGAGACATGATGTCCCAGATGTGCTCAATTGGGTTCAGGTCTGGGGAACGGGCGGGCCAGTCCATAGCATCAATGCCTTCCTCTTGCAGGAACTGCTGACACACTCCAGCCACATGAGGTCTAGCATTGTCTTGCATTAGGAGAAACCCAGGGCCAACCGCACCAGCATATGGTCTCACAAGGGGTCTGAGGATCTCATCTCGGTACCTAATGGCAGTCACGCTACCTCTGGCGAGCACATGAAGGGCTATGCGGCCCCCCAAAGAAATGCCACCCCACACCATGACTGACCCACCGCCAAACCGGTCATGCTGGAGGATGTTGCAGGCAGCAGAACGTTCTCCACGGCGTCACCAGACTGTCACGTCTGTCACATGTGCTCAGTGTGAACCTGCTTTCATCTGTGAAGAGCACAGGACGCCAGTGGCGAATTTGACAATCTTGGTGTTCTCTGGCAAATACCAAACGTCCTGCACGGTGTTGGGCTGTAAGCACAACCCCCAACTGTGGACGCCGGGCCCTCATACCACCCTCATGGAGTCTGTTTCTGACCGTTTGAGCAGACACATGCACATTTGTGGCCTGCTGGAGGTCATTTTGCAGCGCTCTGGCAGTGCTCCTCCTTGCACAAAGGCGGAGGTACCGGTCCTGCTGCTGTGTTGTTGCCCTCCTACGGCCTCCTCCACGTCTCCTGATGTACTGGCCTGTCTCCTGGTAGCGCCTCCATGCTCTGGACACTACGCTGACAGACACAGCAAACCTTCTTGCCACAGCTCGTATTGATGTGCCATCCTGGATGAGCTGCACTACCTGAGCCACTTGTGTGGGTTGTAGACTCCGTCTCATGCTACCACTAGAGTGAAAGCACCGCCAGCATTCAAAAGTGACCAAAACATCAGCCAGGAAGCATAGGAACTGAGAAGTGGTCTGTGGTCCCCACCTGCAGAACCACTCCTTTATTGGGGGTGTCTTGCCTATAATTTCCACCTGTTGTCTATTCCATTTGCACAACAGCATGTGACATTTATTGTCAATCAGTGTTGCTTCCTAAGTGGACAGTTTGATTTCACAGAAGTGTGATTGACTTGGAGTTACATTGTTGTTTAAGTGTTCCCTTTATTTTTTTGAGCAGTGTATTTATAAAGTTTACAAACTCCCCCACCGCTTGGCATCAAATCAAAATCAAATCAAATCAAATGTATTTATATAGCCCTTCGTACATCAGCTGATATCTCAAAGTGCTGTACAGAAACCCAGTCTAAAACCCCAAACAGCAAGCAATGCAGGTGTAGAAGCACCAAACCCCAAAGATATCATACAAATAACGCATATATATGGATGGAGGTTTTTGCGCTTGGGGAAGACCGTCTGCTTCCAATCTGCCATGTAAATGACATTTGTAGGTAGTGTTTAGAATCAAATTCAAAGTCATTACGCATTAGTCCAAGTTTTAAGAGAGAAGGGATGGCCTCATCTGGTCTATTTGTATCCTTGTATTTTTGGAAACTGTCCGAAGTCCTAGTTGAGTGTCGATATTAGTGTATAGCGAGTCTACATCAATCGAGAATAGCATTGCTCCAGAAGGTAACTCCATTTTTATTAACAAATGCATAGGTATCCTTTACATAGCTGGGGTACTTCTGAGATAAGGGGTTGAGAAAGGAGTCAATATACTCTGCCACATTACATGATTCACTCCCACAATCTGAAACAATGGGATGGGTTAGGGTTAGGACTAAAGTCAGGTTAGATGGTGAAGGGATTAGGGGTTAAAGGTTATCCTCACCATGATCTCCATTGCGCTCCATCGTGACGTGCCCCAGTACATGGCCATGCCATGGTTGATCACAAACGTCATCGCCCTCACCACCTCTACAACACACACACACACACACACACACACACACACACACACACACACACACACACACACACACACACACACACACACACACACACACACACACACACACACACACACACACACACACACACACACACACACGCAGTTAGACCTCACATCTAATACAACACACACAGGGTTAGACCTCACAAACTCTACAACAACACACAGGGTTAGCCCACCCAAACTAATCTCCACTGTTCTGTCAGTCTCTACTGCCCTTTCAGTCTCGTCGCTACTGTCCTGGCAGTCTCGTCTCTACTGTCTTGGCAGTCTTGTCTCTACTGTCTTGGCAGTCTTGTCTCTGCTCTTGTTTCTATTGTCCTGTCAGATTTGTCTCTACTGTTCTGTCAGTCTCGTCTCTAGTGCCCTCTCAGTCTCTTCTCTACTCTCCTGTCAGTCTTATCTCTACTGTTCTGTCAGTCTTATCTCTACTCTCCTGTCAGTCTTATCTCTACTGTCCTGCCAGTCTTCTCTCTACTGTCCTGTCAGTCTTCTCTCTACTGTCCTGTCAGTCTTATCTCTACTGTCCTGTCAGTCTTGCCTCTACTGTCCTGTCAGTCTTATCTCTACTGTCCTGCCAGTCTATCTCTACTGTCCTGTCAGTCTTATCTCTACTGTCCTGTCAGTCTTATCTCTAATGTCCTGCCGGGCTTATCTCTACTGTCCTGTCAGTCTTATCTCTACTGTCCTGCCAGTCTTATCTCTACTGTTTTGTCAGTCTTATCTCTACTCTACTGTCAGTCTTATCTCTACTGTCCTGCCAGTCTTCTCTCTACTGTCCTGTCAGTCTTATCTCTACTGTCCTGTCAGTATTATCTCTACTGTCCTGCCAGTCTTATCTCTACTGTCCAATCTGTTCAATAAAATATGGTTATGGTTATTACCCTCCATAGGTGAGTTGATGTCTGTGCGGTTTGCGAAGACGATGTCAACATACTCCAATTGCAGCCGAGACAGAGAATCCCTCAGACCTGGATCAAAGAGGTTACATCATCATCACTTCAATACGTCATTATTAAATCTTCACTCTAACATCACTATGAGACAGAGATACCTCAGACCTGGAACACGGCAATGACATCATCACTACAACATCATCACTGACAACACTGACATTATCACTGTGACATTTTCACTACATCATCACTATGACATTACCACTACATCATCACTATGATATTAACACTACGTCATCACTTTGACATTAACACTACATCATCACTATGACATCATCACTGTGACATTTTCACTAAATCATCAATATGACATTAACACTACATCATCACTTTGACATTAACACTATATCATCACTATGACATCATCACGATGACATTATCACTACATCATCACTGTGAGATCATCACTATGATATCATCACTATGACATTTTCACTACATCATCACTTTGACATCATCACTGTGACATTTTCACTACATCATCACTATGACATTAACACTACATCAACACTGACATTAACACTACATCATCACTATGACATTAACACTACATCATCACTATGACATTAACACTACATCATCGCTATGACATTAACACTACATCATCACTATGACATTAACACTACATCATCACTATGATATTAAAACTACATCATCACTTTGACATTAACACTACATCATCACTATGACATCATCACTGTGAAATTTTCACTTCATCATCACTATGACATTAACACAACATCATCACTTTGACATTAACACTACATCCTCACTTTGACATGAACACTACATCATCACTATGACATTAACACTACATCATCACTATGACATCATCACTGTGACATTTTCACTAAACCATCAATATGACATTAACACTACATCATCACTGACATTAACACTACATCATCACTATGACATTAACACAACATCATCACTATGACATTAACACTACATCATCACAGTGACATCATCACTATGATATCATCACTATGACATTTTCACAACATCATCACTTTGACATTAACACTACATCATCACTATGACATCATCACGATGACATTATCACTACATCATCACTGTGAGATCATCACTATGATATCATCACTTTGACATTTTCACTACATCATCACTGTGACATTTTCACTACATCATCACTTTGACATTAACACTACATCATCACTATGACATTAACACTACATCATCACTTTGACATTAACACTACATCATCACTTTGACATTAACACTACATCATCACTATGACATTAACACTACATCATCACTTTGACATTAACACTACATCATCACTATGACATGTCGTGGAATTATCAGAATTTGTTGGTAACATTTGTAAGATGTTTAATATTCATCAAATGTGTGTAAGTTACTTCCCATCAGAATGGTATATTTGTATAATACTGTGGTGAGGTTGCAGTTATCTGTTCTATGTCAAAACTAAGTTGCCTGGGCCGATGTGTAAACATATCTTATACTCCCTACCTTTCCCAGTGGGGAAAGGAGGGGTTGCAGTGTCTGGAATCATTCTATGCTCCCTCTTATTGTTGTTTCTATCTTAACCTATAGCCTCACCTCCTATCCGTGAGTTTGTCCAGGAGTTTGTATTTAGAGTGGGTTGTATATAAATGACAATTTGATATAAGCCTGTTGATATGGAGGATTTGGTTTATGGTTCTGGGGTTTGGGGAAGGAGACAAAGCTGAACGATGAATTATGTCTATGCTGTCTGACTATGTGTGTCTTTGCTATTAAAGGAACTCAGTTGCATTGTAAGGGGACTCTCAGAGGATTCACTGGGAGACACTGAATTATCTGAGAGTCACAGGATTGTGATAAGAGCTCATATAATTAAGGATGGACTTTTATAACTAACTCTGACGTGTGTGTGTGGTTTGCTCCCATGATTTGGTAAATAGAGGACATCATCACGATGACATTATCACTACATCATCACTGTGAGATCATCACTATGACATTTTCACTACATCATCACTTTGACATTAACACTACATCATCACTATGACATAATCACAATGACATTATCACTACATCATCACTGTGAGATGATCACTATGATATCATCACTATGACATTTTCACTACATGATCACTTTGACATTAACACGACATCATCACTATGACATCATCACTGTGACATTTTCACTACATCATCACTATGACATTAACACTACATCAACACTTTGACATTAACACTACATCATCACTATGACATGAACACTACATCATCACTATGACATTAACATTACATCATCACTTTGACATTAACACTACATCATCACTATGACATTAATTCTACATCATCACTGTGACATTAACACTACATCATCACTATGACATCATCACTGTGACATTTTCACTAAATCATCACTGTGACATTAACACTACATCATCACTATGTCATTAATACTACATCATCACTATGACATTAACACTACATCATCACTATGACATTAAAACTACATCATAACTTTGACATTAACACTACAATCATCACTATGACATCATCACTGTGACATTTTCACTTCACCATCACTATGACATTAACACAACATCATCACTTTGACATTAACACTACATCATCACTATGACATTAACACTACATCATCACTATGACATCATCACTGTGACATTAACACTTCATCATCACTATGACATTAACACTACATCATCACTTTGACATTTTCACTACATCATCACTGTGACATTTTCACTATATCATCACTGTGACATTTTCACTACATCATCACTTTTACATTTTTGCTACATCATCACTATGACATTTTCACTACATCATCACTATGACATTTTCACTACATCATCACTATGACATTAACACAACATCATCACTTTGACATTAACACTACATCATCACTATGACATTAACACTACATCATCACTATGACATCATCACTGTGACATTTTCACTTCATCATCACTATGACATTAACACTACATCATCACTTTGACATTTTCACTACATCATCACTGTGACATTTTCACTATATCATCACTGTGACATTTTCACTACATTATCACTTTTACATTTTTGCTACATCATCACTATGACATTAACACTACATCATCACTTTGACATTTTCACTACATCATCACTGTGACATTTTCCCTATATCATCACTGTGACATTTTCACTACATCATCACTTTTACATTTTTGCTACATCATCACTATGACATTAACACTACATCATCACTTTGACATTTTCACTACATCATCACTGTGACATTTTCACTATATCATCACTGTGACATTTTCACTACATCATCACTATGACATTAACACAACATCATCACTTTGACATTAACACTACATCATCACTATGACATTAAACGCTACATCATCACTATGACATCATCACTGTGACATTTTCACTTCATCATCACTATGACATTAACACTACATCATCACTTTGACATTTTCACTACATCATCACTGTGACATTTTCACTATATCATCACTGTGACATTTTCACTACATCATCACTTTTACATTTTTGCTACATCATCACTATGACATTTTCACTACATCATCACTATGACATTTTCACTACATCATCACTGTGACATTTTCACTACATCATCACTGTGAAATGTTCACTACATCATCACTGTGACATTTTCACTACATCATCACTGTGACATTTTCACTACATCATCACTTTGACATTAACACTACATCATCACTATGACATCATCACGATGACATTATCACTACATCATCACTGTGAGATCATCACTATGATATCATCACTATGACATTTTCACTACATCATCACTTTGACATTAACACTACATCATCACTTTGACATTAACACTACATCATCACTATGACATCCTCACTGTGACATTTTCACTGCATCATCACTTTGACATTTTCACTACATCATCACTGAGACATTTTTACTACATCATCACTGTGACATTTTCACTACATCATCACTGTGAAATTTTCACTACATCATCACTGAGACATTTTTACTACATCATCACTGTGACATTAACACTACATCCTCACTGTGACATTTTCACTACATCATCACTTTGACATTAACACTACATCATCACTATGACATCATCACGATGACATTATCACTACATCATCACTGTGAGATCATCACTATGATATCATCACTATGACATTTTCACTACATCATCACTTTGACATTAACACTACATCATCACTTTGACATTAACACTACATCATCACTATGACATCCTCACTGTGACATTTTCACTGCATCATCACTTTGACATTTTCACTACATCATCACTGAGACATTTTTACTACATCATCACTGTGACATTTTCACTACATCATCACTGTGAAATTTTCACTACATCATCACTGAGACATTTTTACTACATCATCACTGTGACATTAACACTACATCCTCACTGTGACATTTTCACTACATCATCACTTTGACATTAACACTACATCATCACTATGACATCATCACGATGACATTATCACTACATCATCACTGTGAGATCATCACTATGATATCATCACTATGACATTTTCACTACATCATCACTTTGACATTAACACTACATCATCACTTTGACATTAACACTACATCATCACTATGACATCCTCACTGTGACATTTTCACTGCATCATCACTTTGACATTTTCACTACATCATCACTGAGACATTTTTACTACATCATCACTGTGACATTTTCACTACATCATCACTGTGAAATTTTCACTACATCATCACTGAGACATTTTTACTACATCATCACTGTGACATTAACACTACATCCTCACTGTGACATTTTCACTACATCATCACTTTGACATTAACACTACATCATCACTATGACATCATCACGCTCAAGGTCCTAAACGATATCTTAACCGCCATCGATAAGAAACATTACTGTGCAGCCGTATTCATTGATCTGGCCAAGGCTTTCGACTCTGTCAATCACCATATCCTCATCGGCAGACTCGACAGCCTTGGTTTCTCAAATGATTGCCTCGCCTGGTTCACCAACTACTTCTCTGATAGAGTTCAGTGTGTCAAATCGGAGGGTCTGCTGTCCGGACCTCTGGCAGTCTCTATGGGGGTGCCACAGGGTTCAATTCTTGGACCGACTCTCTTCTCTGTATACATCAATGAGGTCGCTCTTGCTGCTGGTGAGTCCCTGATCCACCTCTACGCAGACGACACCATTCTGTATACTTCCGGCCCTTCTCTGGACACTGTGTTAACAACCCTCCAGGCAAGCTTCAATGCCATACAACTCTCCTTCCGTGGCCTCCAATTGCTCTTGAATGCAAGTAAAACTAAATGCATGCTCTTCAACCGATCGCTGCCTGCACCTACCCGCCTGTCCAACATCACTACTCTGGACGGCTCTGACTTAGAATACGTGGACAACTACAAATACTTAGGTGTCTGGTTAGATTGTAAACTCTCCTTCCAGACCCATATCAAACATCTCCAATCCAAAGTTAAATCTAGAATTGGCTTCCTATTTCGCAACAAAGCATCCTTCACTCATGCTGCCAAACATACCCTTGTAAAACTGACCATCCTACCAATCCTCGACTTTGGCGATGTCATTTACAAAATAGCCTCCAATACCCTACTCAACAAATTGGATGCAGTCTATCACAGTGCAATCCGTTTTATCACCAAAGCCCCATATACTACCCACCATTGCGACCTGTACGCTCTCGTTGGCTGGCCCTCGCTTCATACTCGTCGCCAAACCCACTGGCTCCATGTCATCTACAAGACCCTGCTAGGTAAAGTCCCCCCTTATCTCAGCTCGCTGGTCACCATAGCATCTCCCACCTGTAGCACACGCTCCAGCAGGTATATCTCTCTAGTCACCCCCAAAACCAATTCTTTCTTTGGCCGCCTCTCCTTCCAGTTCTCTGCTGCCAATGACTGGAACGAACTACAAAAATCTCTGAAACTGGAAACACTTATCTCCCTCACTAGCTTTAAGCACCAACTGTCAGAGAAGCTCACAGATTACTGCACCTGTACATAGCCCACCTATAATTTAGCCCAAACAACTACCTCTTTCCCAACTGTATTTAATTTTAATTTATTTATTTATTTTGCTCCTTTGCACCCCATTATTTTTTTTATTTCTACTTTGCACATTCTTCCATTGCAAAACTACCATTCCAGTATTTTACTTGCTATATTGTATTTACTTTGCCATCATGGCCTTTTTTGCCTTTACCTCCCTTCTCACCTCATTTGCTCACATTGTATATAGACTTGTTTATACTGCATTATTGACTGTATGTTTGTTTTTACTCCATGTGTAACTCTGTGTCGTTTTATCTGTCGAACTGCTTTGCTTTATCTTGGCCAGGTCGCAATTGTAAATGAGAACTTGTTCTCAACTTGCCTACCTGGTTAAATAAAGGTAAAATAAATAAATAAATAAAATCACGATGACATTATCACTACATCATCACTGTGAGATCATCACTATGATATCATCACTATGACATTTTCACTACATCATCACTTTGACATTAACACTACATCATCACTATGACATCATCACTGTGACATTTTCACTACATCATCACTATGACATTAACACTACATCAACACTTTGACATTAATACTACAACATCACTATGACATTAACACTAAATCATCACTTTGACATTAACACTACATCATCACTATGACATTAACTCTACATCATCACTGTGACATTAACACTACATCATTACTATGACATTAAAACTACATCATCACTATGTCATTAACACTACATCATCACTATGACATTAACACTACATCATCACTATGACATTAAAACTACATCATCACTTTGACATTAACACTACATCATCACTATGACATTAACACTACATCATCACTATGACATCATCACTGTGACATTTTCACTAAATCATCAATATGACATTAACACTACATCATCACCGACATTAACACTACATCATCACTGTGACATTAACACTACATCATCACTATGACATTAACACTACATCGTCACTGTGACATCATCACTATGATATCATCACTATGACATTTTCACATCATCATCACTTTGACATTAACACTACATCATCACTATGACATCATCACTGTGACATTTTCACGACATCATCACTTTGACATTTTCACTACATCATCACTATGACATTAACACTACATCATCACTATGGCATTAACACTACATCATCACTTTGACATTAACACTACATAATAAACTATGACATCATCACTGACATTTTCACTATATCATCACTGTGACATTTTCACTACATCATCACTTTGCCATTTTTGCTACATCATCACTATGACATTTTCACTACATAATCACTATGACATTTTCACTACATCATCACTGTGACATCATCACTATGATATCATCACTATGACATTTATCACTATGACATTATCACTACATCCTCACTGTGAGATTTTCACTACATCATCACTTTGACATTTTCACTACATCCTCACTGTGACATTTTCACTACATCATCACTATGACATCATCACTATGACATTATCACTACATCCTCACTGTGACATTTTCACTACATCATCACTTTGGCATTTT
Organism: Oncorhynchus kisutch; assembly: GCF_002021735.2. Classification (NCBI taxonomy): domain Eukaryota; kingdom Metazoa; phylum Chordata; class Actinopteri; order Salmoniformes; family Salmonidae; genus Oncorhynchus; species Oncorhynchus kisutch. The sequence goes on from NC_034182.2 coordinate 45,880,602, forward strand.
CACTACATCATCACTGAGACATTTTTACTACATCCTCACTGTGACATTTTCACTACATCATCACTTTGACATTTTCACTACATCATCACTGAGACATTTTCACTACATCATCACTTTGACATTAACACTACATCATCACTATGACATCATCACTGTGACATTTCACTACATCATCACTTTGACATTTACACTACATCATCACTATGACATTAACACTACACCATCACTATGACTTTAACACTACATCATCACTATGACATTAAAACTACATCATCACTTTGACATCAACACTACATCATCACTATGACATCATCACTGTGACATTTTCACTTCATCATCACTATGACATTAACACAACATCATCACTTTGACATTAACACTACATCATCACTATGACATTAACACTACATCATCACTATGACATCATCAGTGACATTTTCACTAAATCATCAATATGACATTAACACTACATCATCACTGACATTAACACTACATAATCACTATGACATTAACACTACATCGTCACTGTGACATCATCACTATGATATCATCACTGTGACATTTTCACAACATCATCACTTTGACAGTAACACTACATCATCACTTTGAAATTAGCACTACATCATCACTTTGACATTAACACTACATCATCACTATGACATTAACACTACATCATCACTATGACATCATCAGTGACATTTTCACTAAATCATCAATATGACATTAACAATACATCATCACTGACATTAACACTACATAATCACTATGACATTAACACTACATCGTCACTGTGACATCATCACTATGATATCATCACTGTGACATTTTCACAACATCATCACTTTGACAGTAACACTACATCATCACTTTGAAATTAGCACTACATCATCACTTTGACATTAACACTACATCATCACTATGACATTAACTCTACATCATCACTGTGACATTAACACTACATCATCACTATGACATTAACACTACATCATCACTATGTCATTAACACTACATCATCACTATGACATTAACACTACATCATCACTATGACATTAAAACTACATCATCACTTTGACATTAACACTACATCATCACTATGACATTAACACTACATCATCACTATGACATCATCACTGTGACATTTTCACTAAATCATCAATATGACATTAACACTACATCATCACTGACATTAACACTACATCATCACTGTGACATTAACACTACATCATCACTATGACATTAACACTACATCGTCACTGTGACATCATCACTATGATATCATCACTATGACATTTTCACATCATCATCACTTTGACATTAACACTACAGAATCACTATGACATCATCACGATGACATTATCACTACATCATCACTGTGACATTTTCACTACATCATCACTTTGACATTTTCGCTACATCATCACTATGGAATTTTCACTACATAATCACTATGACATTTTCACTACATCATCACTGTGACATTTTCACTACATCATCACTGTGACATCATCACTATGATATCATCACTATGACATTATCACTATGACATTATCACTACATCCTCACTGTGACATTTTCACTACATCATCACTTTGACATTTTCACTACATCCTCACTGTGACATTTTCACTACATCATCACTATGACATCATCACTATGACATTATCACTACATCCTCACTGTGACATTTTCACCACATCATCACTTTGACATTTTCACTACATCATCACTGAGACATTTTTACTACATCCTCACTGTGACATTTTCACTACATCATCACTGAGACATTTTTACTACATCATCACTGTGACATTTTCACTACATCATCACTGTGACATTTTCACTACATCATCACTTTGACATTTTCACTACATCATCACTGTGACATCATCACTATGATATCATCACAACGACATTTTCCCTACATCATCACTTTGACATTAACACTACATCATCACTATGACATCATCACTATGACATTATCACTACATCATCACTGTGACATTTTCACTACATCATCACTTTGACATTTTCACTACATCATCACTATGACATTTTCACTACATCATCACTGTGACATTTTCAGTACATCATCACTGTGACATTTTCACTACATCATCACTGTGACATGTTCACTACATCATCCCTTTGACATTAACACTACATCATCACTATGACATCATCACTGTGACATTTTCACGACATCATCACTTTGACATTTTCACTACATCATCACTATGACATTAGCACTACATCATCACTATGGCATTAACACTACATCATCACTTTGACATTAACTCTACATAATAAACTATGACATCATCACTGTGACATTTTCACTACATCATCACTTTGACATTTTCACTACATCATCACTGTGACATCATCACTATGATATCATCACAACGACATTTTCACTACATCATCACTTTGACATTAACACTACATCATCACTATGACATCATCACTATGACATTATCACTACATCATCACTGTGACATTTTCACTACATCATCACTTTGACATTTTCACTACATCATCACGATGACATTTTCACTACATCATCACTGTGACATTTTCAGTACATCATCACTGTGACATTTTCACTACATCATCACTGTGACATGTTCACTACATCATCCCTTTGACATTAACACTACATCATCACTATGACATCATCACTGTGACATTTTCACGACATCATCACTTTGACATTTTCACTACATCATCACTATGACATTAGCACTACATCATCACTATGGCATTAACACTACATCATCACTTTGACATTAACACTACATAATAAACTATGACATCATCACTGTGACATTTTCACTATATCATCACTGTGACATTTTCACTACATCATCACTTTGCCATTTTTGCTACATCATCACTATGACATTTTCACTACATCATCACTGTGACATTTTCACTACATCATCACTGTGACATTTTCACTACATCATCACTGTGACATCATCACTATGATATCATCACTATGACATTTTCACTACATCATCACTTTGACATTAACACTACATCATCACTATGACATCATCACTATGACATCATCACTATGACATTATCACTACATCATCACTGAGACATCTTTACTACATTATCACAGTAACATTTTCACTACATCCTCACTGTGACATTTTCACTACATCATCACTATGACATTTTCACTACTTCATCACTGTGACATTTTCACTACATCATCACTGTGACATTTTCACTACATCATCACTGTGACATCATCACTATGATATCATCACTATGACATTATCACTATGACATTATCACTACATCCTCACTGTGACATTTTCACTACATCATCACTTTGACATTTTCACTACATCCTCACTGTGACATTTTCACTACATCATCACTATGACATCATCACTATGACATTATCACTACATCCTCACTGTGACATTTTCACTACATCATCACTTTGACATTTTCACTACATCATCACTGAGACATTTTTACTACATCCTCACTGTGACATTTTCACTACATCATCACCGATACATTTTTACTACATCATCACTGTGACATTTTCACTACATCATCACTGTGACATTTTCACTACATCATCACTTTGACATTTTCACTACATCATCACTGTGACATCATCACTATGATATCATCACAACGACATTTTCACTACATCATCACTGTGACATTTTCACTACATCATCACTATGACATTTTCACTACATCATCACTGTGACATTTTCAGTACATCATCACTGTGACATTTTCACTACATCATCACTGTGACATCATCACTATGACATTATCACTACATCATCACTGTGACATTTTCACTAGAATTAGTTGATAAGTAAGATGTTTTATTTACGTAATATGCTTATGTGAGATATTTGTCATTAGAATGTCTCCCTTTGGACTATACTGTTGGCAGTTGCACTTCTCAGCTAGGGCTCAGTCACTTGGGGCCCAGAGAGGGGAGAGGTCAGGCTTGTCTTTTACACGTCTCTGGTGCTATGCAGAATATCAGAAAGGGAAGAGGACAGAATGGAACATTGTCTTCATATGTGATTTGATCTGTTAAACCATGTGAAGGGATGGTGTGATTAAGGGGGAACCAATTATCTCTTGGCTCCACAATGTCTGTGCACAAGTCACTCCCCTCAGTGAGCTTGTCCAGGAGTGGGGAGAAGAGGGGGTTTAATTGAGATGGGTGTACATAGAGTTATGCCTTGGATGAGGTAATGTTTTGGTACTATGAAGTACAAGGAGTGAGATTAGAACCTCGTCTTAGAGACCAAACTGAACAATAATTTATAGCTAATGCTATCTGGCTATGGGATACTCCTCTCTCAAGTAAAAGGCCCTTTGTGAAGTTTTCCTAAGATCTGTAGTTCTTCATGTTAGTTGAGAGGGGTGTATCTTTACTATAAAAGATCTCAGTTGCCATTATGTTGACACTCTAAACTTTTCATTAGAGATAGTGAATTGTTGAAAGACAAATGCTATTGCAAAAGCTTAATTATTATTAAAGATGTAGTTTAAGTATAACTCTGACTGGTGTGTGGTTTGTATCCCTCCCCATTTGGTAATACAGGAAATTGCCACGGCAACATCTACCATTCCAGTGTTTAATTGTTATATTGTAATTACTTTGCCACCATGTCCTATTTATTGCCTTATCTTACCTCAAATGCACTCACTGTATATAGACTTCTGGTTTTCTTTTTCTACTTTATTATTGACTGCATGTTTTGTTTTATTCCATGTGTAACTCTGTGTTGTTGTATATGTTAAACTGCTTTGCTTTATCTTGGCCAGGTCTCAGTTGTAAATGAGAACTTGTTCTCCACTAGCCTACCTGGTTAAATAAAGGGGAAATAAATACATAAACATTGTGCTCTTTTGGACATTCTGTCAGTTTAAGGGGATAGTTTTGGAATGAAGCCCTTTATCTTCTTCCCCAGAGTCAGATGAGCTCGTGGATACCTGGCTCTCGATGCTGCTTGCTGTTCCATTGCTTCATTGTTTCGGAAAACTACATAAAAAAACACTCTTATCCAGAGCGACGTAATGTGCATACATTTTTGTTATGGTCCCCCGTGGGAATTGAACCCACAACCCTGGCATTGCAAGTGCTCTACCAACTGCGCCACATGGAACAACCTCAAACTTCTTTCATACTGGACACAGAGACATACAAATGGTATCCACTGGTTCATCTGACTCTGGGGAAGTAGATAAAGGGCTTCATTGCCAAAATCCTGAAATATCCCTTTAAGGTTAAAAGACATTTCCAACAGAAACAAAATAACTGATTTAAGAGACAGAGTCAAACTATTAAACATTTGCTTTTAGAGACACACAACAGAGTCAAACTATTAAACTACTGCTTTTAGAGACACTTACTGTCCTCCCCAGTAGATCTTAGTGGTCACCACATAACTAGACCTCCTGATGGATACAGAGAGAAAGAGAGGGGGAGAGAGAGAGGGAGGAGGAGGAGAGGGAGGAAAGAGAGAGGGAGGATAGAGAGAGAGGTGGGAGAGGGGGAAGAGGGGGAGAGAGAGAGAAAGGCGTGAGGGAGAGAGGGGAAGAGAAAGAGAAAGGAAGAGAGAGAGGGGAAGAGAAAGAGAAAGGAAGAGAGAGAGAAGTTAGAGAGAGGGTAGAGAGAGTGGAGAAAGAGGGGGAGAGGGGGAGGAGAGGGGGAGAAGTAAGGTATTAGATGGAGCGAAGGAGGAGAGGGGGAGAAGTAAGGTATTAGATGGAGCGAAGGAGGAGAGGGGGAGAAGTAAGGTATTAGATGGAGCGAAGGAGGAGAGGGGGAGAAGTAAGGTATTAGATGGAGCGAAGGAGGAGAGGGGGAGAAGTAAGGTATTAGATGGAGCGAAGGAGGAGAGGGGGAGAAGTAAGGTATTAGATGGAGAGGGGGAGAAGTAAGGTATTAGATGGAGCGAAGGAGGAGAGGGGGAGAAGTAAGGTATTAGATGGAGCGAAGGAGGAGAGGGGGAGAAGTAAGGTATTAGATGGAGCGAAGGAGGAGAGGGGGAGAAGTAAGGTATTAGATGGAGCGAAGGAGGAGAGGGGGAGAAGTAAGGTATTAGATGGAGCGAAGGAGGAGAGGGGGAGAAGTAAGGTATTAGATGGAGCGAAGGAGGAGAGGGGGAGAAGTAAGGTATTAGATGGAGCGAAGGAGGAGAGGGGGAGAAGTAAGGTATTAGATGGAGTGAAGGAGGAGAGGGGGAGAAGTAAGGTATTAGATGGAGCGAAGGAGGAGAGGGGGAGAAGTAAGGTATTAGATGGAGCGAAGGAGGAGAGGGGGAGAAGTAAGGTATTAGATGGAGCGAAGGAGGAGAGGGGGAGAAGTAAGGTATTAGATGGAGCGAAGGAGGAGAGGGGGAGAAGTAAGGTATTAGATGGAGCGAAGGAGGAGAGGGGGATAGACATTATTTCAGTATTATTGCTGAGCTGTCACCATCAGTGACTGAGACGGATGGAGAGAATGAGTGAAAGAGTGTAAGAGGATGGGCCTCACCTCCATTCCTTCTTCTTTAGGATTTTACCCAAAGTCGTCTCAGCCCTGAGCGAGAGAGACACACACACAAATCACTACATTTAGCCATCTATGAATTATTTGCTTGCCTACTGGGTGGAGAAGGGGAGAGAGAGTAGCCTACTGGGTGGAGAAGGGGAGAGAGAGTAGCGTACTGGGTGGAGAAGGGGAGAGAGAGTAGCCTACTGGGTGGAGAAGGGGAGAGAGAGTAGCGTACCTTCCTGAAGCGTAAACCTCTGCTGTGTCAAACAGGTTCACTCCGTTGTCATAGGCTATGGTCATCAGGCTCTCTGCCATCTACACACACACACACACACACACACACACACACACACACACACACACACACACACACACACACACACACACACACACACACACACACACACACAGAATGAATGAAAACACACACATACAGTGGGTATAGAGAGTCACCACCCCTTTTCAAAATGTTCACCTTTTGTTGCCTTACAGTAACCCACAATGTCCAAGTGAAAAAATAAATTAAAACAACAATTAAAAATAAAACAATACTATACCCTGTGTCATGTACACTCCCTCTCCGGCCTCGAGGTCCTCAGGCTGCTGATTACCCCGCACACCTGTCACCATCGTCTCGCGCACCTGCGCCTCATAACACCCCTGGACTCTATCACCTCCTTGATTATCTCCCCTATATCTGTCATTCCCCTTGTCACGTCCTGACCTTAGTTCCTTTTTTATGTCTCTATTTTAGTTTGGTCAGGGCGTGAGTTGGGGTGGGCATTCTATGTTTGGTTCTGTGTGTTAGATTTCTATGTGTTTTACAAATCAGAGGCAGCTGTCAATCGTTGTCTCTGATTGAGAACCATACTTAGGCAGCCTGTTTTCCCACTATGGGTTGTGGGTAGTTGTTTTCTGTTTTGTGTGTATTGCACCTTGTAGAACTGTTAATTTGTCGTGTTGTTTTTTGTTCAAGTATTCGTATTTATTAAAATTTATGAATATTATGAATACCCATACTCTCCCCATGACAATCGTTACAATCGTTACAGAACTATCTTCTTCCCAATCGTTACACCCCTTGGTTCTTTCCTCGGGTGACTCTGTTTTCATGTCAGTGCGTTGTTTGTGTTTCATGTTCATTGTTTCTTTTATTTATTAATACACTCGCCGAAGTTCCCTGAACTTGCTTCCCAACTCTCAGCGCACTCATTACAACTTACAATTACAACTTGGATAAGTAAACATCCCCACTTTTAAAATTGCAATTGCAAACTTGCTGAGGTATAACCAACCACCGTCCAGATCCCAAATCAAGCTAATTGGCTTCCATCTGTGATCAATTGTAGTGGCTTTGATTAGTCCAGAAGAAAAGCAGCTGTTCATAGAGGACTCCAATTCAAAGCAAAGGATCCACTATGGGCAGAAAGGTACTTTCAAAAGATCTAAACTCAGAAAAAAATGTCCCTTTTTCAGGACACTGTCTGTCAGAGATCATTCGTAAAAATCCAAATAACTTCACAGATCTTCATTGTAAAGGGTTTTGACACTGTTTCACATGCTTGTTCAATGAACCATAAACAATTAATGAACATGCACCTGTGGAATGGTTATTAAGACACTAACAGCTTACAGATGGTAGGCAATTAAGGTCATATTTGTGAAAACTTAGGACACTAAAGAGGCCTTTCTGACTCTGAAAAACACCAAAAGACTCCCAGGGTCGCTGCTCATCTGTGTGAATGTGCCTGAGGCATGAGGACTTGCAGATGTGGCCAGGGCAATAAATTGCAATGTCCGTACTGTGAGACGCCTAAGATAGCACTACAGGGAGACGGGACGGAGAGCTGATCGTCCTCGCAGTGGCAGACTACGTGTAATAACACCTGCACAGGATCGGTACATCCGAACATCACACCTGTGGGACAGGTACAGGATGGCAACAACAGCTGCCCGAATTACACCAGGAACACACAATCCCTCCATCAGTGCTTGTTGTCATTGCAAGCAATCACAACGCTGTGTGTTACAGGGAAGACATCCTCCTCCCTCATGTGGTACCCTTCCTGCAGGCTCATTCTGACATGACCCTCCAGCATGACAATGCCACCAGCCATACTGTTCGTTCTGTGCGTGATTTCCTGCAAGACAGGAATGTCAGTGTTCTGCCATGGTCAGCGAAGAGCCCGGATCTCAATCCCATTGAGCACATCTGGGACCTGTTGGATCGGAGGGTGAGAGCTAGGGCCATTCTCCCCATAAATGTCCTGGAACTTGCAGTTGCCTTGGTGGAAGAGTGGAGTAACATCTCACAGCAAGAACTGACAAATCTGGGGCAGTCCTTCAGGAGGAGATGCACTGCAGTAATTAATGCAGCTGGTGGCCACACCAGATATTGACTGTTACTTTTGATTTTGACCACCCCCCCCCCTTGGTTCAGCGACACATTATTCCATTTCTGTTAGTCACATGTTTGTGGAACTTGTTCAGTTTGTCTCAGTTGTTGAATCTTGTCATGTTCATACAAATATTTACACATTTTTTTGCTGTGATTATAAGATAAAATTGTGGAAAGGGACAAGTCAGGGGGTGGATATGAAACTATTTAAAAGGCTTTGTCTATCCCTCGGAGCAGAGTAAGGTGTATGGCACCACCCAGACCCTGCATAGATCAGGACTGGATGACAGGGCAAGGAGACTGATCAGAGAGGCTGCCAAGCAGCCAATGGTGAACTTGAAGGAGCTTCAGGCCTTTATGGCAAAGACTGGTCAATGTGTGCATGTGACCACAATATCACAAACACTCCACAAATCTGGCCTCTCTGCGAGGGTGGCAAGAAAAAAAACTCTCCTCAAAAATAGCCAAGTCTCGTTTGAGCGTTGCCAAAAAGCACATTGTAGATTCCGAAGTCAAGTGGCAAAAGGTGCTCTGGTCAAAAGAGTGTAAAGAACACCACGTCTACAGTAGAGAACACCACGTCTACAGTAAAGAACACCATGTCTACAGTAAAGAACACCACGTCTACAGTAAAGAACACCACGCCTACAGTAAAGAACACCACATCTACAGTAAAGAACACCACATCTACAGTAAAGAACACCAAGCCTACAGTAAAGAACACCACGTGTACATTAAAGAACACCATGACTACAGTAAAGAACACCACACCTACAGTAAAGAACACCACGACTACAGTAAAGAACACCACGTCTACTGTAAAGAACACCACGCCTATATTAAAGAACACCACGTCTACAGTAAAGCACGGCGGTGGCAGCATCCTGTTGTGGGGGGGTTTCTATTCAGCTGTTACTGGAGCTCTTATCAGGATAGAAGGGAAAATGGACAGTGAAAAATAGTGACAGATCCTTGAGGTAAACCTGCAGCTCTCTGCCACGAAGTTGAAGTTGGGAAGATGGTACACGTTTCAACATGACAATGACCCAAAGCACATCTCCAAATCAACAGTGGCTGAAGGACAAGAAGGTGAAAGTCCCTGAGTGTTCTAGTAAGAGCCACACACACACATATATATATATATACACACAACCACACACCAACAGAATTAATGATAACACACAACTGTGTTTATTTTCAGCAAACTTAACATGTATAAATATTTGTATGAATATATCAAGATTCAACAACTGAGACATAAACTGAACAAGTTCCACAGATATGTGACTAACAGAAATTGAATAATGTGTCCCTGAACAAAGGGGGGGGGGGTCAAGGCCCCCCTGCAAGTTCCCGGACATTTCTGGGGGGAATGGCCCTAGCCCTCACCCTCCGATCCAACAGGTCACAGATGTGCTCAGTGGGATTTTCGCTAGCCATGGCAGAACACTGACGTTCCTGTCTTGCAGGAAATCATGCACAGAAAGAGCAGTATGGCTGGTGGCATTGTCATGCTGGAGGGTCATGTCAGGATGAGCCTGCAGGAAGGGTACCACATGAGGGAGGAGGATGTCTTCTGTGTAACGCACAGCGTTGAGATTGCCTGCAATGACAACAAGCGCAATCTGATGATGCTGTGACAGACCGCCCCCTCCACCTCCAAATCGATCCCACTTCAGAGTACAGGCCTCGGTGTAATGCTCATTCCTTCAACTATAAACGCGAATCCGACCATCACCTCTGGTGAGACAAAACCGCGACTCGTAGGTGAAGAGCACTTTTTGCCAGTCCTGTCTGGTCCAGCGACAGTGAGTTGTGCCCATAGGCAACGTTGTTGTCGGTGATGTCTGGTGAGGACCTGCCTTACTACAACAGCCCTACAAGCCCTCAGTCCAGCCTCTCTCAGCCTATTGCGGACCGTCTGAGCACTGATGGAGGGATTGTGCGTTCCTGGTGTAACTCGGGCAGTAGTTGTTGCCATCCTGTACCTGTCCTGCAGCTGATTACAAAAGTTTATCTGACTTTTGTAATTCCTTTACTTGGCTGTAAAATGCTTCTGTAAGCGGGGCGCTGTCCTCAGATAATCGCATGGTATGCTTTCGCCGTAAAGCCTTTTTGAAATCTGACAAAGCGGATTAACAATAAATTAATCTTTAAACCGATGTATAACACTTGTATTTTTATGATTGTTTATTTTGAGTATTTCTGTATTTTGAATTTGGAGCAATTTCACCGGATGTTGTCGGGTTGCTAGCGGAACGCCTGCGGGAGAAAGGTTAACGACCGTTCCACAGTTGCATGTTCATTCATTGTTTATGGTTCATTAAACAAGCATGGGAAACAGTGTTTAAACCCTTTACAATGAAGATCTGTGAAGTTACTTCGATTTTTATGAATTATCTTTGACAGACAGGGTCCTGAAAAAGGGACGTTTATTTTTTTGCTGAGTTTATATTGAACACACATATATATACACACATAACCACATACCAAAATAATTAATGATAACACACACATACCTCATCTGTGATCTGTGAACCAAACGTCACCCATGTTCCTGTGGAAAGAGAAAACTGTCAAACTCACACGTAGTATAAGGTTGTGTGTGTGTGAGTGTGTGTGTGTGTGTGTGTGTGTGTGTTCTACTCACCTAACCCTAAACATGAAACTCTGAGACCAGATTTTCCCAGATTCCTGAAACAGATCAATCAATCATTTAACATCCTCAATGTGTGTATGATTGGTTAGCTGAACTGAATCACATGATCAATCAGTCAATCACCCATCTGTGCTCTTTGACATTGCATGCTCAGATAACAAATGTGTTTTTCTTAATGTTTACATATCCTGCGCTACTCATGTCATATGTATATACTGTATTCTATACTATCTACTGTATCTCAGTCTATGCCGCTCTGACATTGCCCGTCCATAAAGCATAACTACAAAGATTACATCATCACACAAAACGCTAATTGTTTTGCACATTATGCTCTCATAGTCTCACTGCAGAATTAGACGTTTATCCAAAGTCACGTTTAGAAGACTTTTAGTTGCTCCTGATGCTCTGGATCATTACATTTCTCCAAACGTCACATTAAGAGAGTTAAGTTTAGGCCCTCATTCTGAATGTTTAAGGTAAGGGTTAGGGTTAGGTTTAGATTTATGGGTTAGGGTTAGGGATAGGGATAGGGATAGGGTTTGGGTTCAGGTTAGGGTAAGGGTTGGGGGTTAATGTTTGGGATAGGGTTAAGGGTTAGGGTTAAGTTTTGGGATAGGTTTAAGGTTAGGGTTAAGTGTTAGGGTTAGGGTAAGGGTTATGGTGTGGTATAGGGTTAGGGTTATGGTGTGGTATAGGGTTAGGGTAAGGGTTATGGTGTGGTATAGGGTTAGGGTAAGGGTTATGGTGTGGTATAGGGTTAGGGTAAGGGTTATGGTGTGGTATAGGGTTAGGGTAAGGGTTATGGTGTGGTATAGGGTTAGGGTAAGGGTTATGGTGTGGTATAGGGTTAGGGTAAGGGTTATGGTGTGGTATAGGGTTAGGGTAAGGGTTATGGTGTGGTATAGGGTTAGGGTAAGGGTTATGGTGTGGTATAGGGTTAGGGTAAGGGTTATGGTGTGGTATAGGGTTAGGGTAAGGGTTATGGTGTGGTATAGGGTTAGGGTAAGGGTTATGGTGTGGTATAGGGTTAGGGTAAGGGTTATGGTGTGGTATAGGGTTAGGGTAAGGGTTATGGTGTGGTATAGGGTTAGGGTTAGGGTTATGGTGTGGTATAGGGTTAGGGTAAGGGTTATGGTGTGGTATAGGGTTAGGGTAAGGGTTATGGTGTGGTATAGGGTTAGGGTAAGGGTTATGGTGTGGTATAGGTTAGGGTAAGGGTTATGGTGTGGTATAGGGTTAGGGTAAGGGTTATGGTGTGGTATAGGGTTAGGGTAAGGGTTATGGTGTGGTATAGGGTTAGGGTAAGGGTTATGGTGCGGTATAGGGTTAGGGTAAGGGTTATGGTGTGGTATAGGGTTAGGGTTAAGTGTTAGGTTTAGGGTAAGGGTTATGGTGCGGTATAGGGTTAGGGTAAGGGTTATGGTGTGGTATAGGGTTAGGGTTAAGTGTTAGGTTTAGGGTAAGGGTTATGGTGTGGTATAGGGTTAGGGTAAGGGTTATGGTGTGGTATAGGGTTAGGGTTAAGTGTTAGGGTAAGGGTTATGGTGTGGTATAGGGTTAGGGTAAGGGTTATGGTGTGGTATAGGGTTAGGGTAAGGGTTATGGTGTGATATAGGGTTAGGGTAAGGGTTATGGTGTGGTATAGGGTTAGGGTAAGGGTTATGGTGTGGTATAGGGTTAGGGTAAGGGTTATGGTGTGGTATAGGTTAGGGTTAAGTGTTAGGGTAAGGGTTATGGTGTGGTATAGGGTTAGGGTTAAGTGTTAGGGTAAGGGTTATGGTGTGGTATAGGGTTAGGGTTAAGTGTTAGGGTAAGGGTTATGGTGTGGTATAGGGTTAGGGTAAGGGTTATGGTGTGGGTATAGGGTTAGGGTAAGGGTTATGGTGTGGTATAGGGTTAGGGTAAGGGTTATGGTGTGGTATAGGGTTAGGGTAAGGGTTATGGTGTGGTATAGGGTTAGGGTAAGGTTATGGTGTGGTATAGGGTTAGGGTAAGGGTTATGGTGCGGTTATAGGGTTAGGGTAAGGGTTATGGTGCGGTATAGGGTTAGGGTAAGGGTTATGGTGCGGTATAGGGTTAGGGTAAGGGTTATGGTGTGGTATAGGGTTAGGGTAAGGGTTATGGTGTCGGTATAGGGTAGGGTAAGGGTTATGGTGTGGTATAGGGTTAGGGTAAGGGTTATTGGTGTGGTATAGGGTTAGGGTAAGGGTTATGGTGTGGTATAGGGTTAGGGTAAGGGTTATGGTGTGGTATAGGGTTGAGGGTAAGGGTTACTGGTGTGGTATAGGGTTAGGGTAAGGGTTTATGGTGTGGTATAGGGTTAGGGTAAGGGTTATGGGTGTGGTATAGGGTTAGGGTAAGGTGTTATGGTGTGGTATAGGGTTAGGGTAAGGGTTATGGTGTGGTATAGGTTAGGGTAAGGGTATGTGTGGTATTAGGGTTAGGGTAAGGGTTATGGTGTGGTATAGGGTTAGGGTAAGTGTTAGGGTAAGGGTTGTGTGTATAGGGTTAGGGTAGGGTTATGGTGTGGTATAGGTTAGGGTAAGGGTTATGTGTGGTATAGGGTTAGGGTATGGGTTAATGGTGGTCGGTATAGGGTTAGGGTAAGGGTTATGTGCGGTATAGGTTAGGGTTAGGGTTATGGTGTGGTATAGGGTAGGGTAAGGGTTTATGGTGTGGTATAGGGTTAGGGTAAGGGTTATGGTGCGGTATAGGGTTAGGGTAAGGGTTATGGTGCTGGTATAGGGTTAGGGTTAGGGTTATGGTGCTGGTATAGGGTTTAGGGTAAGGGTTTATGGTGTGGTATAGGGTTAGGGTAAGGGTTATGGTGTGGTATAGGGTTAGGGTAAGGGTTATGGTGTGGTATAGGGTTAGGGTAAGGGTTATGGTTGTGGTATAGGGTTAGGGTAAGGGTTATGTGTGTATAGGGTTAGGGTAGGTTATGGTGTGGTAGGGTTAGGGTCGGGTATGGTGTTGGTATAGGGTTAGGGTAAGGGTTATGGTGTGGTATAGGGTTAGGTAAGGGTTATGGTGGGTATAGGGTTAGGGTAAGGGTTATGGTGTGGTATAGGGTTAGGGTAAGGGTTATGGTGTGGTATAGGGTTAGGGTAAGGGTATGGTGCGGTATAGGGTTAGGGTAAGGGTTATGGTGTGGTATAGGGTTAGGGTTAAGTGTTAGGTTTAGGGTAAGGGTTATGGTGCAGTATAGGGTTAGGGTAAGGGTTATGGTGTGGTATAGGGTTAGGGTTAAGTGTTAGGTTTAGGGTAAGGGTTATGGTGTGGTATAGGGTTAGGGTAAGGGTTATGGTGTGGTATAGGGTTAGGGTTAAGTGTTAGGGTAAGGGTTATGGTGTGGTATAGGGTTAGGGTAAGGGTTATGGTGTGGTATAGGGTTAGGGTAAGGGTTATGGTGTGATATAGGGTTAGGGTAAGGGTTATGGTGTGGTATAGGGTTAGGGTAAGGGTTATGGTGTGGTATAGGGTTAGGGTAAGGGTTATGGTGTGGTATAGGGTTAGGGTTAAGTGTTAGGGTAAGGGTTATGGTGTGGTATAGGGTTAGGGTTAAGTGTTAGGGTAAGGGTTATGGTGTGGTATAGGGTTAGGGTTAAGTGTTAGGGTAAGGGTTATGGTGTGGTATAGGGTTAGGGTAAGGGTTATGGTGTGGTATAGGGTTAGGGTAAGGGTTATGGTGTGGTATAGGGTTAGGGTAAGGGTTATGGTGTGGTATAGGGTTAGGGTTAAGTGTTAGGGTAAGGGTTATGGTGTGGTATAGGGTTAGGGTAAGGGTTATGGTGCGGTATAGGGGTTAGGGTAAGGGTTATGGTGCGGTATAGGGTTAGGGTAAGGGTTATGGTGTGGTATAGGGTTAGGGTAAGGGTTATGGTGCGGTATAGGGTTAGGGTAAGGGTTATGGTGTGGTATAGGGTTAGGGTAAGGGTTATGGTGTGGTATAGGGTTAGGGTAAGGGTTATGGTGTGGTATAGGGTTAGGGTAAGGGTTATGGTGTGGTATAGGGTTAGGGTAAGGGTTATGGTGTGGTATAGGGTTAGGGTAAGGGTTATGGTGCGGTATAGGGTTAGGGTAAGGGTTATGGTGCGGTATAGGGTTAGGGTAAGGGTTATGGTGCGGTATAGGGTTAGGGTAAGGGTTATGGTGTGGTATAGGGTTAGGGTAAGGGTTATGGTGCGGTATAGGGTTAGGGTAAGGGTTATGGTGCGGTATAGGGTTAGGGTAAGGGTTATGGTGTGGTATAGGGTTAGGGTAAGGGTTATGGTGTGGTATAGGGTTAGGGTAAGGGTTATGGTGTGGTATAGGGTTAGGGTAAGGGTTATGGTGTGGTATAGGGTTAGGGTAAGGGTTATGGTGTGGTATAGGGTTAGGGTAAGGGTTATGGTGTGGTATAGGGTTAGGGTAAGGGTTATGGTGTGGTATAGGGTTAGGGTAAGGGTTATGGTGTGGTATAGGGTTAGGGTAAGGGTTATGGTGTGGTATAGGGTTAGGGTAAGGGTTATGGTGTGGTATAGGGTTAGGGTTAAGTGTTAGGGTAAGGGTTATGGTGTGGTACAGGGTTAGGGTAAGGGTTATGGTGTGGTATAGGGTTAGGGTAAGGGTTATGGTGTGGTATAGGGTTAGGGTAAGGGTTATGGTGCGGTATAGGGTTAGGGTAAGGGTTATGGTGCGGTATAGGGTTAGGGTTAGGGTTATGGTGTGGTATAGGGTTAGGGGTAAGGGTTATGGTGTGGTATAGGGTTAGGGTAAGGGTTATGGTGCGGTATAGGGTTAGGGTAAGGGTTATGGTGTGGTATAGGGTTAGGGTAAGGGTTATGGTGCGGTATAGGGTTAGGGTTAGGGTTATGGTGTGGTATAGGGTTAGGGTAAGTGTTATGGTGTGGTATAGGGTTAGGGTAAGGGTTATGGTGTGGTATAGGGTTAGGGTAAGGGTTATGGTGTGGTATAGGGTTAGGGTAAGGGTTATGGTGTGGTATAGGGTTAGGGTAAACTTTTTTATATTTTTTATTGTTATTAATTTCACCTTTATTTAACCAGTAGGCTAGTGAACTATTTAACCAGGTAGGCTAGTGAGAACACCTTTATTTAACCAGGTAGGCTAGTTGAGAACACCTTTATTTAAACCAGGTAGGCTAGTTGAGAACACCTTTATTTAACCAGGTAGGCTAGTTGAGAACACCTTTATTTAACCAGGTAGGCTAGTTGAGAACACCTTTATTTAACCAGGTAGGCTAGTTGAGAACACCTTTATTTAACCAGGTAGGCTAGTTGAGAACACCTTTATTTAACCAGGTAGGCTAGTTGAGAACACCTTTATTTAACCAGGTAGGCTAGTTGAGAACACCTTTATTTAACCAGGTAGGCTAGTGAGAACACCTTTATTTAACCAGGTAGGCCAGTTGAGAACACCTTTATTTAACCAGGTAGGCTAGTTGAGAACACCTTTATTTAACCAGGTGGCTAGTTGAGAACACCTTTATTTAACCAGGTAGGCTAGTTGAGAACACCCTTATTTAACCAGGTAGGCTAGTTGAGAACACCTTTATTTAACCAGGTAGGCTAGTTGAGAACACCTTTATTTAACCAGGTAGGCCAGTTGAGAACACCTTTATTTAACCAGGTAGGCTAGTTGAGAACACCTTTATTTAACCAGGTAGGCTAGTTGAGAACACCCTTATTTAACCAGGTAGGCTAGTTGAGAACACCTTTATTTAACCAGGTAGGCTAGTTGAGAACACCTTTATTTAACCAGGTAGGCTAGTTGAGAACACCCTTATTTAACCAGGTAGGCTAGTTGAGAACACCTTTATTAAACCAGGTAGGCTAGTTGAGAACACCTTTATTTAACCAGGTAGGCCAGTTGAGAACACCTTTATTTAACCAGGTAGGCTAGTTGAGAACACCTTTATTTAACCAGGTAGGCTAGTTGAGAACACCTTTATTTAACCAGGTAGGCTAGTTGAGAACACCTTTATTTAACCAGGTAGGCTAGTTGAGAACACCTTTATTTAACCAGGTAGGCTAGTTGAGAACACCTTTATTTAACCAGGTAGGCTAGTTGAGAACACCTTTATTTAACCAGGTAGGCTAGTTGAGAACACCTTTATTTAACCAGGTAGGCTAGTTGAGAACACCTTTATTTAACCAGGTAGGCCAGTTGAGAACACCTTTATTTAACCAGGTAGGCTAGTTGAGAACACCTTTATTTAACCAGGTGGCTAGTTGAGAACACCTTTATTTAACCAGGTAGGCTAGTTGAGAACACCCTTATTTAACCAGGTAGGCTAGTTGAGAACACCTTTATTTAACCAGGTAGGCTAGTTGAGAACACCTTTATTTAACCAGGTAGGCCAGTTGAGAACACCTTTATTTAACCAGGTAGGCTAGTTGAGAACACCTTTATTTAACCAGGTAGGCTAGTTGAGAACACCCTTATTTAACCAGGTAGGCTAGTTGAGAACACCTTTATTTAACCAGGTAGGCTAGTTGAGAACACCTTTATTTAACCAGGTAGGCTAGTTGAGAACACCCTTATTTAACCAGGTAGGCTAGTTGAGAACACCTTTATTAAACCAGGTAGGCTAGTTGAGAACACCTTTATTTAACCAGGTAGGCCAGTTGAGAACACCTTTATTTAACCAGGTAGGCTAGTGAGAACACCTTTATTTAACCAGGTAGGCTAGTTGAGAACACCTTTATTTAACCAGGTAGGCTAGTTGAGAACACCTTTATTTAACCAGGTAGGCTAGTTGAGAACACCTTTATTTAACCAGGTAGGCTAGTTGAGAACACCCTTATTTAACCAGGTAGGCTAGTTGAGAACACCTTTATTTAACCAGGTAGGCTAGTTGAGAACACCTTTATTTAACCAGGTAGGCTAGTTGAGAACACCCTTATTTAACCAGGTAGGCTAGTTGAGAACACCTTTATTTAACCAGGTAGGCTAGTTGAGAACACCTTTATTTAACCAGGTAGGCCAGTTGAGAACACCTTTATTTAACCAGGTAGGCTAGTTGAGAACACCTTTATTTAACCAGGTAGGCTAGTTGAGAACACCTTTATTTAACCAGGTAGGCCAGTTGAGAACACCTTTATTTAACCAGGTAGGCCAGTTGAGAACACCTTTATTTAACCAGGTAGGCTAGTTGAGAACACCTTTATTTAACCAGGTAGGCTAGTTGAGAACACCTTTATTTAACCAGGTAGGCTAGTTGAGAACACCTTTATTTAACCAGGTAGGCTAGTTGAGAACACCTTTATTTAACCAGGTAGGCTAGTTGAGAACACATTTATTTAACCAGGTAGGCTAGTTGAGAACACCTTTATTTAACCAGGTAGGCTAGTTGAGAACACCTTTATTTAACCAGGTAGGCTAGTTGAGAACACCTTTATTTAACCAGGTAGGCTAGTTGAGAACACCTTTATTTAACCAGGTGGCTAGTTGAGAACACCTTTATTTAACCAGGTAGGCTAGTTGAGAACACCCTTATTTAACCAGGTAGGCTAGTTGAGAACACCTTTATTTAACCAGGTAGGCTAGTTGAGAACACCTTTATTTAACCAGGTAGGCCAGTTGAGAACACCTTTATTTAACCAGGTAGGCTAGTTGAGAACACCTTTATTTAACCAGGTAGGCTAGTTGAGAACACCCTTATTTAACCAGGTAGGCTAGTTGAGAACACCTTTATTTAACCAGGTAGGCTAGTTGAGAACACCTTTATTTAACCAGGTAGGCTAGTTGAGAACACCCTTATTTAACCAGGTAGGCTAGTTGAGAACACCTTTATTTAACCAGGTAGGCTAGTTGAGAACACCTTTATTTAACCAGGTAGGCTAGTTGAGAACACCTTTATTTAACCAGGTAGGCTAGTTGAGAACACCTTTATTTAACCAGGTAGGCTAGTTGAGAACACCTTTATTTAACCAGGTAGGCTAGTTGAGAACACCTTTATTTAACCAGGTAGGATAGTTGAGAACACCTTTATTTAACCAGGTGGCTAGTTGAGAACACCTTTATTTAACCAGGTAGGCTAGTTGAGAACACCCTTATTTAACCAGGTAGGCTAGTTGAGAACACCTTTATTTAACCAGGTAGGCTAGTTGAGAACACCTTTATTTAACCAGGTAGGCTAGTTGAGAACAGCTTTATTTAACCAGGTGGCTAGTTGAGAACACCTTTATTTAACCAGGTAGGCTAGTTGAGAACACCCTTATTTAACCAGGTAGGCTAGTTGAGAACACCTTTATTTAACCAGGTAGGCTAGTTGAGAACACCTTTATTTAACCAGGTAGGCTAGTTGAGAACACCCTTATTTAACCAGGTAGGCTAGTTGAGAACACCTTTATTTAACCAGGTAGGCTAGTTGAGAACACCTTTATTTAACCAGGTAGGCTAGTTGAGAACACCCTTATTTAACCAGGTAGGCTAGTTGAGAACACCTTTATTAAACCAGGTAGGCTAGTTGAGAACACCTTTATTTAACCAGGTAGGCCAGTTGAGAACACCTTTATTTAACCAGGTAGGCTAGTTGAGAACACCTTTATTTAACCAGGTAGGCTAGTTGAGAACACCTTTATTTAACCAGGTAGGCTAGTTGAGAACACCTTTATTTAACCAGGTAGGCTAGTTGAGAACACCTTTATTTAACCAGGTAGGCTAGTTGAGAACACCCTTATTTAACCAGGTAGGCTAGTTGAGAACACCTTTATTTAACCAGGTAGGCTAGTTGAGAACACCTTTATTTAACCAGGTAGGCTAGTTGAGAACACCCTTATTTAACCAGGTAGGCTAGTTGAGAACACCTTTATTTAACCAGGTAGGCTAGTTGAGAACACCTTTATTTAACCAGGTAGGCCAGTTGAGAACACCTTTATTTAACCAGGTAGGCTAGTTGAGAACACCTTTATTTAACCAGGTAGGCTAGTTGAGAACACCTTTATTTAACCAGGTAGGCCAGTTGAGAACACCTTTATTTAACCAGGTAGGCCAGTTGAGAACACCTTTATTTAACCAGGTAGGCTAGTTGAGAACACCTTTATTTAACCAGGTAGGCTAGTTGAGAACACCTTTATTTAACCAGGTAGGCTAGTTGAGAACACCTTTATTTAACCAGGTAGGCTAGTTGAGAACACCTTTATTTAACCAGGTAGGCTAGTTGAGAACACATTTATTTAACCAGGTAGGCTAGTTGAGAACACCTTTATTTAACCAGGTAGGCTAGTTGAGAACACCTTTATTTAACCAGGTAGGCTAGTGAGAACACCTTTATTTAACCAGGTAGGCTAGTTGAGAACACCTTTATTTAACCAGGTGGCTAGTTGAGAACACCTTTATTTAACCAGGTAGGCTAGTTGAGAACACCCTTATTTAACCAGGTAGGCTAGTTGAGAACACCTTTATTTAACCAGGTAGGCTAGTTGAGAACACCTTTATTTAACCAGGTAGGCCAGTTGAGAACACCTTTATTTAACCAGGTAGGCTAGTTGAGAACACCTTTATTTAACCAGGTAGGCTAGTTGAGAACACCCTTATTTAACCAGGTAGGCTAGTTGAGAACACCTTTATTTAGCCAGGTAGGCTAGTTGAGAACACCTTTATTTAACCAGGTAGGCTAGTTGAGAACACCCTTATTTAACCAGGTAGGCTAGTTGAGAAAAACCTTTATTTAACCAGGTAGGCTAGTTGAGAACACCTTTATTTAACCAGGTAGGCTAGTTGAGAACACCTTTATTTAACCAGGTAGGCTAGTTGAGAACACCTTTATTTAACCAGGTAGGCTAGTTGAGAACACCTTTATTTAACCAGGTAGGCTAGTTGAGAACACCTTTATTTAACCAGGTAGGATAGTTGAGAACACCTTTATTTAACCAGGTGGCTAGTTGAGAACACCTTTATTTAACCAGGTAGGCTAGTTGAGAACACCCTTATTTAACCAGGTAGGCTAGTTGAGAACACCTTTATTTAACCAGGTAGGCTAGTTGAGAACACCTTTATTTAACCAGGTAGACTAGTTGAGAACACCTTTATTTAACCAGGTGGCTAGTTGAGAACACCTTTATTTAACCAGGTAGGCTAGTTGAGAACACCCTTATTTAACCAGGTAGGCTAGTTGAGAACACCTTTATTTAACCAGGTAGGCTAGTTGAGAACACCTTTATTTAACCAGGTAGGCCAGTTGAGAACACCTTTATTTAACCAGGTAGGCTAGTTGAGAACACCTTTATTTAACCAGGTAGGCTAGTTGAGAACACCCTTATTTAACCAGGTAGGCTAGTTGAGAACACCTTTATTTAACCAGGTAGGCTAGTTGAGAACACCTTTATTTAATCAGGTAGGCTAGTTGAGAACACCCTTATTTAACCAGGTAGGCTAGTTGAGAACACCTTTATTAAACCAGGTAGGCTAGTTGAGAACACCTTTATTTAACCAGGTAGGCCAGTTGAGAACACCTTTATTTAACCAGGTAGGCTAGTTGAGAACACCTTTATTTAACCAGGTAGGCTAGTTGAGAACACCTTTATTTAACCAGGTAGGCTAGTTGAGAACACCCTTATTTAACCAGGTAGGCTAGTTGAGAACACCTTTATTTAACCAGGTAGGCTAGTTGAGAACACCCTTATTTAACCAGGTAGGCTAGTTGAGAACACCTTTATTTAACCAGGTAGGCTAGTTGAGAACACCTTTATTTAACCAGGTAGGCCAGTTGAGAACACCTTTATTTAACCAGGTAGGCTAGTTGAGAACACCTTTATTTAACCAGGTAGGCTAGTTGAGAACACCTTTATTTAACCAGGTAGGCCAGTTGAGAACACCTTTATTTAACCAGGTAGGCCAGTTGAGAACACCTTTATTTAACCAGGTAGGCTAGTTGAGAACACCTTTATTTAACCAGGTAGGCTAGTTGAGAACACCTTTATTTAACCAGGTAGGCTAGTTGAGAACACCTTTATTTAACCAGGTAGGCTAGTTGAGAACACCTTTATTTAACCAGGTAGGCTAGTTGAGAACACATTTATTTAACCAGGTAGGCTAGTTGAGAACACCTTTATTTAACCAGGTAGGCTAGTTGAGAACACCTTTATTTAACCAGGTAGGCTAGTTGAGAACACCTTTATTTAACCAGGTAGGCTAGTTGAGAACACCTTTATTTAACCAGGTGGCTAGTTGAGAACACCTTTATTTAACCAGGTAGGCTAGTTGAGAACACCCTTATTTAACCAGGTAGGCTAGTTGAGAACACCTTTATTTAACCAGGTAGGCTAGTTGAGAACACCTTTATTTAACCAGGTAGGCCAGTTGAGAACACCTTTATTTAACCAGGTAGGCTAGTTGAGAACACCTTTATTTAACCAGGTAGGCTAGTTGAGAACACCCTTATTTAACCAGGTAGGCTAGTTGAGAACACCTTTATTTAACCAGGTAGGCTAGTTGAGAACACCTTTATTTAACCAGGTAGGCTAGTTGAGAACACCTTTATTTAACCAGGTAGGATAGTTGAGAACACCTTTATTTAACCAGGTGGCTAGTTGAGAACACCTTATTTAACCAGGTAGGCTAGTTGAGAACACCTTATTTAACCAGGTAGGCTAGTTGAGAACACCTTTATTTAACCAGGTAGGCTAGTTGAGAACACCTTTATTTAACCAGGTAGGCTAGTTGAGAACACCTTTATTTAACCAGGTAGGCTAGTTGAGAACACCTTTATTTAACCAGGTAGGCTAGTTGAGAACACCTTTATTTAACCAGGTAGGCTAGTTGAGAACACCTTTATTTAACCAGGTAGGCTAGTTGAGAACACCTTTATTTAACCAGGTAGGCTAGTTGAGAACACCTTTATTTAACCAGGTAGGCTAGTTGAGAACACCTTTATTTAACCAGGTAGGCTAGTTGAGAACAAGTTCTCATTTGCAACTGCGACCTGGCCAAGATAAAGCATAGCAGTGTGAACAGACAACACAGAGTTACACATGGAGTAAACAATTAACAAGTCAATAACACAGTAGAAAAAAAGGGGGAGTCTATATACATTGT
The DNA here is from genome assembly GCF_002021735.2 of Oncorhynchus kisutch. Taxonomy (NCBI): domain Eukaryota; kingdom Metazoa; phylum Chordata; class Actinopteri; order Salmoniformes; family Salmonidae; genus Oncorhynchus; species Oncorhynchus kisutch. Next base: position 45,904,237 of record NC_034182.2, read on the forward strand.
GTGCAAAAGGCATGAGGAGGTAGGCGAATAATTACAATTTTGCAGATTAATAACACTGGAGTGATAAATGATCAGATGGTCATGTACAGGTAGAGATATTGGTGTGCAAAAGAGCAGAAAAGTAAATAAATAAAAACAGTATGGGGATGAGGTAGGTAAAAAATGGGTGGGCTATTTACCGATAGACTATTTACAGCTGCAGCGATCGGTTAGCTGCTCAGATAGCAGATGTTTAAAGTTGGTGAGGAGATAAAAGTCTCCAACTTCAGCGATTTTTGCAATTTGTTCCAGTCACAGGCAGCAGAGAACTGGAATGAAAGGCGGCCAAATGAGGTGTTGGCTTTAGGGATGATCAGTGAGATACACCTGCTGGAGCGCGTGCTACGGATGGGTGTTGCCATCGTGACCAGTGAACTGAGATAAGGCGGAGCTTTACCTAGCATGGACTTGTAGATGACCTGGAGCCAGTGGGTCTGGCGACGAATATGTAGCGAGGGCCAGCCGACTAGAGCATACAAGTCGCAGTGGTGGGTGGTATAAGGTGCTTTAGTGACAAAACGGATGGCACTGTGATAAACTGCATCCAGTTTGCTGAGTAGAGTGTTGGAAGCAATTTTGTAGATGACATCGCCGAATTCGAGGATCGGTAGGATAGTCAGTTTTACTAGGGTAAGTTTGGCGGCGTGAGTGAAGGAGGCTTTGTTGCGGAATAGAAAGCCGACTCTTGATTTGATTTTCGATTGGAGATGTTTGATATGAGTCTGGAAGGAGAGTTTACAGTCTATCCAGACACCTAGGTACTTATAGATGTCCACATATTCAAGCTCGGAACCATCCAGGGTGGTGATGCTGGTCAGGCGTGCGGGTGCAGGCAGCGAACGGTTGAAAAGCATGCATTTGGTTTTACTAGCGTTTAAGAGCAGTTGGAGGCCACGGAAGGAGTGTTGTATGGCATTGAAGCTCGTTTGGAGGTTAGATAGCACAGTGTCCAAGGACGGGCCGGAAGTATATAGAATGGTGTCGTCTGCGTAGAGGTGGATCAGGGAATCGCCTGCAGCAAGAGCAACATCATTGATATATACAGAGAAAAGAGTCGGCCCGAGGATTGAACCCTGTGGCACCCCCATAGAGACTGCCAGAGGACCGGACAGCATGCCCTCTGATTTGACACACTGAACTCTGTCTGCAAAGTAATTGGTGAACCAGGCAAGGCAGTCATCCGAAAAACCGAGGCTACTGAGTCTGCCGATAAGAATATGGTGATTGACAGAGTCGAAAGCCTTGGCAAGGTCGATGAAGACGGCTGCACAGTACTGTATTTTATCGATGGCGGTTATGATATCGTTTAGTACCTTGAGCATGGCTGAGGTGCACCCGTGGCCGGCTCGGAAACCAGATTGCACAGCGGAGAAGGTACGGTGGGATTCGAGATGGTCAGTGATCTGTTTGTTGACTAGGCTTTCGAAGACCTTAGATAGGCAGGGCAGGATGGATATAGGTCTGTAACAGTTTGGGTCCAGGGTGTCTCCCCCTTTGAAGAGGGAGATGACTGCGGCAGCTTTCCAATCCTTGGGGATCTCAGACGATATGAAAGAGAGGTTGAACAGGCTGGTAATAGGGGTTGCGACAATGGCGGCGGATAGTTTCAGAAATAGAGGGTCCAGATTGTCAAGCCCAGCTGATTTGTACGGGTCCAGGTTTTGCAGCTCTTTCAGAACATCTGCTATCTGGATTTGGGTAAAGGAGAACCTGGAGAGGCTTGGGCGAGTAGCTGCGGGGGGGGCGGAGCTGTTGGCCGAGGTTGGAATAGCCAGGCGGAAGGCATGGCCAGCTGTTGAGAAATGCTTGTTGAACTTTTCGATAATCATGGATTTATCGGTGGTGACCGTGTTACCTAGCCTCAGTGCAGTGGGCAGCTGGGAGGAGGGGCTCTTGTTCTCCATGGACTTCACAGTGTCCCAGAACTTTTTGGAGTTGGAGCTACAGGATGCAAACTTCTGCCTGAAGAAGCTGGCCTTAGCTTTCCTGATTGACTGCGTGTATTGGTTCCTGACTTCCCTGAACAGTTGCATATCGCGGGGACTATTCGATGCTATTGCAGTCAGCCACAGGATATTTTTGTGCTGGTCGAGGGCAGTCAGGTCTGGAGTGAACCAAGGGCTGTATCTGTTCTTAGTTCTGCATTTTTTGAACGGAGCATGCTTATCTAAAATGGTGAGGAAGTTACTTTTAAAGAATGACCAGGCATACTCAACTGACGGGATGAGGTCAATGTCCTTCCAGGATACCCGGGCCAGGTCGATTAGAAAGGCCTGCTCACAGAAGTGTTTTAGGGAGCATTTGACAGTGATGAGGGGTGTTCGTTTGACTGTGGCTCCGTAGCGGATACAGGTAATGAGGCAGTGATCGCTGAGATCCTGGTTGAAGACAGCGGAGGTGTATTTGGAGGGCCAGTTGGTCAGGATGACGTCTATGAGGGTGCCCTTGTTTACAGATTTAAGGTTGTACCTGGTGGGTTCCTTGATGATTTGTGTGAGATTGAGGGCATCTAGCTTAGATTGTAGGACTGCCGAGGTGTTAAGCATATCCCAGTTTAGGTCACCTAACAGTACAAACTCTGAAGCTAGATGGGGGGCGATCAATTCACAAATGGTGTCCAGGGCACAGCTGGGAGCTGAGGGGGGTCGGTAGCAGGCGGCAACAGTGAGAGACTTATTTCTGGAGAGAGTAATTTTCAAAATTAGTAGTTCGAACTGTTTGGGTATGGACCTGGAATTTATGACATTACTTTGCAGGCTGTCTCTGCAGTAAACTGCAACTCCTCCCCCTTTGGCAGTTCTATCTTGATGGAAAATGTTATATTTGGGTATGGAAATCTCAGAATTTTTGGTGGCCTTCCTGAGCCAGGATTCAGACACGGCAAGGACATCAGGGTTAGCAGAGTGTGCTAAAGCAGTGAGTAAAACAAACTTAGGGAGGAGGCTTCTGATGTTGACATGCATGAAACCAAGGCTTTTTCGATCACAGAAGTCAACAAATGAGGGTGCCTGGGGACATGCAGGGCCTGGGTTTACCTCCACATCACCCGCGGAACAGAGGAGGAGTAGAATGAGGGTGCGGCTAAAGGCTATCAAAACTGGTCGCCTAGAGCGTTGGGGACAGAGAATAAAAGGAGCAGATTTCTGGGCATGGTAGAATATATTCAGGGCATAATGCGCAGACAGGGGTATGGTGGGGTGCGGGTACAGCGGAGGTGAGCCCAGTCACTGGGTCATGATAAGAGAGGTTGTATCTCTGGACATGCTGGTTGTAATGGGTGAGGTCACCGCATGTGTGGGAGGTGGGACAAAGGAGGTATATCAGAGGTATGAAGAGTGGAACTAGGGGCTCCATTGTAAACTAAAACAATAATAACTAACCTGAACAACAGTATACAAGGCATATTGACATTTGAGAGAGACATACAGCGAGGCATACAGTAATCACAGGTGTTGATTTTGGAGAGCTAGCTAAAACAGTAGCTAAAACAGTAGGTGAGACAACAGCTAATCAGCTAGCACAACAACAGCAGGTAAAATGGCGTTGACTAGGCAGGGAGGGTCGGATTAACTACACACAGAGCCTGAGTGCGGCTGGGGCCGACAGATAAAACATAAACATGCAGAATGGAGTACCGTGATTAATGGACAGTCCAGCGTGCATCAGCTATGTAGCCAAGTGATCAGTGTCCAGGGGGCAGCGGTGGATGGGGCAGGGAAGCTGGACTGGCGAGTATTATCCAGGTTAAAGAAACTGGCTGGCTGTGCAGAGGGTAAGGTAAAAGCCGCTAGCAGTGGGGTATAGGGTTATGGGTTAGGGTTAGGGGTTAGGGTTAGGGTTAGGGTTAGGGTTAAGGGTTAGGGTTAACAATTAGGGTTAAGGTTATGTGTTAGGGTAAGGGTAAGGGTTAAGGTATGGTATAGTGTTAACGGTTAGGTTTAAGTGTTAGGGTTAAGGGTTAGGGTTAGGGTTAGGGTTAGGGTTAGGGTTAGGGTTAGGGTTAGGGTTAGGGTTAAGGGTTAGGGTTAACAATTAGGGTTAAATGTTAGGGTAAGGGTTAAGGTGTGATATAGGGTTAGGGTTAGGTTTAAGTGTTCGGGTTAAGGGTTAGGGTTAGGAGACCCAACAATCAGGAAACAACAGGCCCAACAATCAGGAAACAATAGGCCCAACAATCAGGAAACAACAGGCACAACAATCAGGAAACATCAGGCACAACAATCAGGAAACAACAGGCTCAACAATCAGGAAACATCAGGCACAACAATCAGGAAACATCAGGCTCAACAATCAGGAAACATAGTCCCAACAGTCAGGAAACAACAGGCTCAACAATCAGGAAACTACACACTATCACCATGACCATCAATCTCTCTCTCTCTTTCTTTTACACTAAGGATATTTTTGCAGAATTCTTAGTTGTACACTGAGTCTCAATTTGTTTTTTGTCCCATTTTGTGAATTCTTGGTTGGTGAGTGGACCCTAGACCTCACAACCATGAAGGGCAATGGGTTATATAAACGATCCAAAATATTACACAATCACACACACAGATACACACACAGATACACACACAGATACACACACAGATACACACACAGATACAATATAGGGATACACACACACGGAGAGACACAAACACACACACACACAGATACAAACACACACACACACACACACACACACACACACACACACACACACACACACACACACACACACACACACACACACACACACACACACAGAGAGACACAAACACACACACACACACAGATACAAACACACACACACACACACACACACACGGAGAGACACAAACACACACACACACACACAGATACAAACACACACACACACACACACACACACACACACACACACACACACACACACACACACACACACGGAGAGACACAAACACACACACAGATACAAACACACACACACACACACACACACACACACACACACACACACACACACACACACACACACACACACACAGGGAGAGACATACACACACAGAGATACAGATAAACACACAAACACACACGCACACACACACAAACACACACGCACGCACACACACACAAACACACACACAGAGATACAAAAACACACACACAAACAAACACACACAAACACACACACACACACACACACAGAGATACAAACACACACAAACACACACGCACGCACGCACACACAAACACACACACACAAAGATACAAACACACACAAACACACACACACACACACAAACACACACACACAAAGATAAAAACACACACACACACACAAAATCTGACACAGCTGCTGGATTAACTTCTTACGGTATAGGGGGCAGCATTTTCACTTTTGGATAAATAGCGTGCCCAATTTCAACGTCCTGCTACTCATGCCAACATTATAAGATATTAATATTATTAGTCAAATTTGGATAGAAAAAACTGTGGAGTTTCTAAAACTGTTTGAATCATGTCTGTGAGAATAACAGAATTTATGTAGCAGGCAAAACCCTGAGGACTAACCGTTCAGATTTTTGAGGTCTGTCTGTTCAGTGAGTTCTCATTGGGAAACTATATTTCTTAGGCACCGCTTCCATTGGATGTCACCAGTCTTTGGAATTTGGTTGAGGTTATTCCTTTCTGCAATGAAGAAGTATGGTCATCTAGGAAATGGGTAACACTGTTGAGTGTTTCGCACGACTTGAAAAGTAGCGTTAGTTTCCTCTCATCCTCTATTGAAAACAGATAGACCCGTCTTCAATTTGATTAATTATTAACGTTTAAAAATACCTAAAGTTGTATTACAAAAGTAGTTTGAAATGTTTTGGCAAAGTTTACAGGCAACTTTTGAGATATTTTGTAGTGACGTTGCGCAATCTGGAAGCTGTTTTTTTCTGGATCAAATACGCCAAATAAATTGACATTTTGGATATATATGGATGGAATTAATCGAACAAAAGGACCAATTGTTATGTTTCAAGAAGACACTGGATGAACACCAGAGAGTGTAGCAGGAGCAGATGTGACAGTACCCCCCCCTACAGACGCAACCTGGCGCACGACCTGGCTTGTCTGGGTGTGAGGCATGATAATCCTGTAAGAGGGAGGGATCCAGAATGTGACGACGGGGCACCTAGCAGCGCTCCTCCGGCCCGTATCTGCGACCCCAACCGCGCACATCCAAAAGCTGCCGGACGGTATAGGCAGGATGGTCGAGAGAGGAGCTGCCAAACAAGTGTAGTCACGGATGAATCTTCTATAAAAATTGGCCAACCCCAGGAAACACTGTAACTGCTTGAGATTCGCGGGCACAGGCCACTCTGTGACTGCCCTAACCTTGGCAGGGTCCATTCATAGCTGACCTTGAGCAATAATGTAACCCAAGAAGGACACAGAGGAAACCTGAAACTCACATTTCTCAGCCTTAACAAATCGCTTATTCTCCAACAGCCTTTCGAGAACTTAGTGGACGTGTTGCTTGTGAGCCTCAAGGTCCTTCGAAAAAATAAGACTGTCATCCACATAGACAAAAACAAAACGCCCAATGACATCCCTCAGGACATCATTAACCAGGGATACTTGCTCCTGACAGTGATACTATTCAAACCACGGAAGTCTATGCATGCCTCAGTGACCCATCCTTCTTCTTGACAAAGAAAAACCCAGCTCCCAACAGAGAGGAAGAATGCCTGATATGTCTGACAGCCAGGGAGTTCTGGATGTATTCTTCCATGGCCTCTTGCTCGGGGCGAGAGAGGTTATACAACCTGCTACTAGGGAGTGGAGCTCCAGGCTGAAGCTTGATAGCACAGTCGTACGGCCGATGAGGCGGCTGAGATGGGGTGTGGTGCTCTCGAGATGGTACAGCAGAGTAACAGGATCTTGAATAATCATAAATGGCTATAATCATGAACTGACTGACTGAGCAGAGATTACAATCTGGCAGCTTGGAAGAGTCAGGACTGAGTATTTGTAGAGGTCTTGATTATGGAACAAGTAGGGATTTGCTCTGACTCCACCACACCTGTCTCCAACCACACATTCACACAGAGAAGGCGAGGGAGAAAGGGAGAGTGTACAGGGGGAGTAACTGCAGGTCAAGAAGACACGAGATGAACACCAGAGAGTGGAGCAGGAGCAGATGTGACATTACTGCTATCCAGGACCTCTACACCACGCAGTGTCAGAGGAAGACCCGAAAAATGGTCAGACTCCAGCCACCCAAGTCATAGACTGTTCTCTCTCCCCCTGCATGGCACCAAGTCTGGAACCAACAGGACCCGGAACAGCTTCTATCCCCAAGCCAAAAGACTGTAAATAGTTTGTTAAATAGTTAACAAAATAGCTACCAGGACTATCTGCATTTACCCTTTTTACACTAACTTTTTGAGACTTCTTGTTTTATATAAGCTGCTGCTACTGTTTATTATCTCTTTATTTCTAGTTGTATGTATATATCTACTTCCATTACCTCGTACCCCTGCACATTCACTCTATACTGGTACCCTGTTTATATAGCCATGCATGTTACTACCTCATACCCCTGCACATCGACTGGTACTGGTACCCTGTTTATATAGCCATGTTACTACCTCATATCCCTGCACATCCACTCTGTACTGGTACCCTGTTTATATAGCCATGTTACTACCTCATATCCCTGCACATTCACTCTATACTGGTACCCTGTTTATATAGCCATGCATGTTACTACCTCATACCCCTGCACATCGACTGGTACTGGTACCCTGTTTATATAGCCATGTTACTACCTCATATCCCTGCACATCCACTCTGTACTGGTACCCTGTTTATATAGCCATGTTACTACCTCATATCCCTGCACATTCACTCTATACTGGTACCCTGTTTATATAGCCATGTTACTACCTCATATCCCTGCACATTCACTCTATACTGGTACCCTGTTTATATAGCCATGCATGTTACTACCTCATACCCCTGCACATCGACTGGTACTGGTACCCTGTTTATATAGCCATGTTACTACCTCATACCCCTGCACATCCACTCTGTACTGGTACCCTGTTCATATAGCCATGTTACTACCTCATACCCCTGCACATCCACTCTGTACTGGTACCCTGTTTATATGACCATGCATCTACCTCATACCCCTGCACATCGACTGGTACTGGAACCCTGTTTATGTAGCCAAGTTACTACCTCATACCCCTGCACATCCACTCTCTACTGGTACCATGTTTATATAGCCATGTTACTACCTCATACCCCTGCACATTGACTGGACTGGTACCCTGTTTATATAGCCAAGTTACTACCTCATACCCCTGCACATCCACACTGTCCTGGTACCCTGTTTATATAGCCATGTTACTGCCTCATATCCCTGCACATCCACTCTGTACTGGTACCCCGTTTATATAGCTATGTTACTACCTCATACCCCTGCACATTGACTGGTACTGGTACCCTGTTTATATAGCCAAGTTACTACCTCATACCCCTGCACATCCACTCTGTACTGGTACCATGTTTATATAGCCATGTTACTACCTCATACCCCTGCACATTGACTAGTACTGGTACCCTGTTTATATAGCCAAGTTACTACCTCATACCCCTGCACATCCACACTGTCCTGGTACCCTGTTTATATAGCCATGTTACTGCCTCATACCTCTGTCCTGGTACCCTGTTTATATAGCCATGTTACTACCTCATACCCCTGCACATCCACTCTCTGCTGGTACCCTGTTTATATAGCCATGTTACTACCTCATACCCCTGCACATTCACTCTGTACTGTTACCCTGTTTATATAGCCATGTTACTACCTCATACCCCTGCACATCCACTCTGTACTGGTACCCTTTTCATATAGCCATGTTACTAACCTCATACTCATGCACATCCACTCTGTACTGGTACCCTGTTTGTATCGCCATGCATCTACCTCATACCCCTGCACATCGACTGGTACCTTGCTGCTATAACTTGTTGGGGATAGGGGGCAGTATTTTCACTCTGGATGAATTGCGTGCCCATAGTGAACTGCATCCTACTCTGTCCTAGATTGCTAATATATGCATATTATTATTACTATTGGATAGAAAACACTCTGAAGTTTCTAAAACTGTTTGAATTATGTATGTGAGTATAACAGAACTCATGGGGCAGGCAGTCTTCCAAACAAGAAGTGAAATTCTGAAAGTTGGGACAACTTTGACGTCATCGCCCCCCTCCTTTCCCAACAAGATATGGATCTGGAAGCACTTCCTACGCCTTCCACTAGATGTCCTCATTCAGTAGAAAGTGGAATGGAGCATTTGCTGTGAACGTTGACCTAATGGGAGGGGAAATAGTCAGTGTCCCGACAGAATGCCATTTTCCTGTGGCGCATTTCTCTGTGGGTGCTACCGCTGTTCCAGTTGGCTCCAGCTGAAAACGTATGATCCAGTTGGAACGTTATTGGATAAATATGATAATAACATCCTAAAGATTGATTCTCTACTTAAGTTGACCAGTTTATTCGACATGGAATATATCTTTTGGAAGTTTTCGTGCGAGTTATCTTGGACCAGCAGTCAGTTTTTGGGCACGTGAGCTGAAAGTGATAGCAAATGCAACTACTTGGACACTAGTATTGGACATTATGGAACAAAACAACGATTTATTGTGGAACTAGGACTCCTTGCACTACATTCTGATGAAAGATCATCAAAGGTAAGGGAATGTTTATGTTTATGTATGTTTCTGTTGACTCCAACATGGCGGAGAAATACTGAGCGCCGTCTCAGATTGTTGCAATGTTAGGCTTTTTCCATAACGTTTGTAAAAAATCTGACACAGTGGTTGCATTAAGAACCAGTGTATCTTTAATTATATGTAGAACATGTATCTTTAGTCAAAGTTTATGATGAGTATTTCTGTTATCTGGCGTAGCTTTCTATAATTCCTCCGGATAATTTGGAGGAATTTTTGAACATGGCGTCAATGTAAACCGAGATTTGTGGGTATAAAAATGCATATTATCGAACAAAACATAAATGTACTGTATAACATGTCATATGACTGTCATCTGATGAAGATTTTCAAAAGGTTAGTGATTAATTTTATCTCTAATCCTGCTTTTGTAATGTAATCTTTGGCTGGAAAAAATGGCTGATTGGGTTGAGGTCAGGGTTCTGTGCAGGCCAGTCAAGTTCTTCCACACTAATCTCGACAAACCATTTTTGTATGGACCTCGCTTTATGCATAGGCGCATTGTTATGCTGAAACAGGAAAGGCCTTCCCCAAACTGTTGCCACAAAATTGTAAGCACAGAATCATCTTGAATGTCATTGTATGCTGTTTCACTAAGATTTCACTTCACTGGAACTAAGGGGCCCGAACCATTAAAAACAGCCCCAGAAAATTATTCCTCCTTCACCAAACTTTCCAGTTGGCACGATGCATTGGGTCAGGTAGCGTTCTCCTGGCACCCTCCAAACCCAGATTGGTCCTTTGGACAGGCAGATGGTGAAGCGTGATTCATCACACCAAGGAATGGAATTGCTCCAGAGCCCAATGGCGGTGAGCTTTACACAACTCCAGTTGATGCTTGGCATTGCACATAGTGATCTTAGGCTATTGTGCGGCTGTTCGGCCATGGAAGCCCATTTCCTGAAGCTCCCGACGAACAGTTATTGTGCTGACATTGATTCCAGAGGCAGTTTGGAACTCGGTAGTGAGTTTTGCAACCGAGGACAGACGATTTTTACACACCTACCACTGAGCCGTTGTTGCTCCTAGATGTTTCCACTTCACAATAACAGCACTTACAGTTGACCGGGGCAGCTCTAGCAGGGCAGAAATGTGACGAACTGACTTGTTGGAAAGGTGACATTCTTGCCACTTTGAAAGTCACTGAGCTTTGCAGTAAGACCATTCTACTGCCAATGGTTGTTTATGGAGATTGCATGGCCGTGTGCTTGATTTTATACACCTGTCAGCAATGGGTGTGGCTGAAATAGCGGAATCCACCAATTTGAAGGTGTGTCCACATACTTTTGTATATATTGTGTATATATTATATATTTTTGCGGATTGTAGTGTTTTTTGCGGATAATACTGTGGTATACTACAACATTCTACAGTAAGATCAACACATGATTGAGGGATACTAAAATGTGTAGTATGATATTCTAAAGTATACTACATTTTACTATAGAATTAGTAAGTACTGTAGTATTCTGGTTTTACTGGTTTTGTTTGGGGGCCATGATGCCTTTAGTTTTAGGGTTTGAACCTTTAGTTTAGGCATGCCTGTTTGCACTTTCCTTTTTGGGATACTTAGCTATTTATTTTAGTCTGAACAAATAATAACCAACTTGGACTGGCCGACTGTAATGTTCGTCGTCCTCGTCTGAGGAGTATGAAGGATCGGAGGACCAATGCGCAGCGTTGTACGTGTTCATGATGATATTTGTTAAACTCAGAACACTAAAACAAAAATAACAAAGGGAATGACACGAAACGAAACAGTCCTGTCTGGTGAAGACACAAAATAGAAAACAATCACCTACACCACACAGGTGGGAAAAGGCTACCTAAGTATGATTCTCAATCAGAGACAATGAACGACACCTGCTTCTGATTGAGAACCATACCAGGCCAAACACAAAACCACAACATAGAAAAATGAACATAGACTACCCACCCAACTCACGCCCTGACCATGCTAAATCAAAGACATAACAAAATAACTAAGGTCAGAACGTGACACCAACCAAAAGGAATCAAGACAGCGCTGGCCCTGGACCAAGGTAATGTGCTGTTGCCCTGGACCAAGGTAAGATAGCTGGCCCTGCACCAAGGTCAGGTTGCTGTCACCCTGGACCAAGGTAAGGTAATGTCGTCCTGCACCACGGACAGGTTGCTGTCGTCTTGGACCAAGGTAAGGTAATGTCGTCATGCACCAAGGACAGGTTGTTGTCGCCCTGGACCAAAGTAAGGTGCTGTCGCCCTGGTCCAAGGTAAGGTGCTGTCGCCATGGACCAAGTTAAGATAGCTGTAACTCTGGTCCAAGGTAAGATAGCTGTCGCCGTGGACCAAGGTAAGGTTGCAGTCGCCCTGGACCAAGGACAGGTTGCTGTCGCCCTGGACCGGTAAGGTTGCTGTCACCTTGGTCCAAGGTACGGCTGCTATCTCCCTGGACCAAGGACAGGTTGCTGTCGCCCTGGACCGGTAAGGTTGCTGTCACCTTGGTCCAAGGTACGGCTGCTATCTCCCTGGACCAAGGAAAGGTTGCTGTCGCCCTGGACCGGTAAGGTTGCTGTCACCTTGGTCCAAGGTACGGCTGCTATCTCCCTGGACCAAGGAAAGGTTGCTGTCGACCCTGGACCAAGGAAAGGTTGCTGAACCATTCTGTGTGTGTGTCTACTGTCTACCCACCTGTATGGCATAGCGGTCTGTTCTGCAGTACACTCCGTCACCGTGAGGTCACATTCTCTGAGATAGAGTTCCAGCCTCCGTCGCTCCATAAGTGTCCTGGCAGCCTGTAGTATCTGTCCTGCTAGAGCCGACTCCTCCTTCCCTCCTCCCCCTCTCTTACCCGACCCACTCTTAGCGGTGGCGGATGTTTTGGGTTTCTTACTGAATCCATACAGTGCCTCCACACTGAACTTACCCCCTTTACCGGCTGATGAGCCACAGCCTGCACCCGACGGTCGCCCTGCGGACATGGTGAATCACGGACTGTTACCCCTGGCAGCGAAGCCCCTGGCAACCCCTACCTCTGACCCTTGACCCAAAACCCCTGACCCCTCTACTGAGTCCTAGGCCTTCAGTGTGTTCAGCTGGTCCTGTTCCAGGTGATCCTAGATCCAAAAAGCAGCAGACTCTCTGGTTGAATGTTCTAGAAACTCTTTGGTAAATGTTTCTTAACATCCCGGTATCATACCCTCCATGGGTTAAGGATAGACCAACAGGTCACAGTTCTGCCCTCCAACAAGTCAGGGCAGGTTTGGAGGGGAGGTCAGGTTCAAACAGCAGCAGGTTCAAAGGTTACTTCCTCTTCCCAAAATGAAGTCTGGCCGGAGAGTTGAGGGTCCAGAAACAACACTCTATTCTCTTTCTCTCCTGCCATCCATCTGTTCTCCTCACCTCTTTCCGTCGTCCGTTTCTCTTTCACACACTCTCTTTGTTTCTTTGTCTCTCATTCACTCTCTCCGTCTCTCTCTATCCATCCGGATATCTCTCTCTATACGTTTATTATCCCTCTATCTCCATCCCTCTATATCTATTCCTCTAACACCTCTGTCCTTCTCTGTCTCCTCTCTCTCTCTCTCTCTCTCTCTCTCTCTCACCCTCCTCTCTCTCCTCTCTCTCTCTCCCTCCCTCCTTTTTTTTATCTCTACCTCCCTCTCTTTTCTCTCTCTCCTCTCTCTCTCTCACCCTCCTCTCTCTCCTCTCTCTCTCTCTACCTCTCTCTCCTCTCTCTCTCTCCTCTCTTTTTTGCTTTCCCTCTGCTTGATTGACAACAGGATTTGGTAAAAAATACATTTAATGCCCCCCATTACCGTGTTTGTCCAGATTAAGTGAGAGAAACTGGGCAAACCGCCATACCTGACATCTGCACCCAGATTAACATAGTAACACAAACACACACTAGGGTTGTCATGATACCAGTATTGCCATACTCAGAGGTATCATGCAAGGAAACAAAACATGAAGCAGAAAACATTGCCTGAGGAAAACAGTCCTAATGTTGGGAACAAGCAGCCTTATATTGTCCCACAGAATCCTGTTTGTTTTCCAAGCTGCAGTACAGTTGAAGTGGGAAGTTTACATACACTTAGGTTGGAGTCATTAAAACTTGCTTTTCAACCACTCCACACATTTCTTGTCAACAAACTATAGTTGGATAGTCGGTTAGGACATCTACTTCATGCATGAAGTAATTATTCCAACAATTTTTTACAGACAGATTATTTCACTTATAATTCACTGTATCACAATTCCAGTGGGTCAGAAGTTTACATACACTAAGTTGACTCTGCCTATAAACAGCTTGGAAAATTCCAGAAAATTATGTCATGCTTTAGAAGCTTCTGATAGGCTAATTGACATCATTTGAGTCAATTGGAGGTGTACCTGTGGATGTATTTCAAGGCCTACAAACTCAGTGCCTCTTTGCTTGACATCATGGGAAATCAAAAGAAATCACCCAAGACCTCAGAAAAGAATTGTAGACCTCCACAAGTCTGGTTCATCCTTGGGAGCAATTTCCAAACACCTGAAGTTACCACGTTCATCTGTACAAACAATAGTACGCAAGTATAAACACCATGGGACCACTCAGCCGACATACCGCTCAGGAAGGAGACACGTTCTGTCTCCTAGAGATGAACGTACTTTGGTGCAAATAGTGAAAAATCAATCCCAGAACAACAGCAAAGGACCTTGTGAAGATGCTGGAGGAAACAGGTGCAAAAGTATCTATATCCACAGTAAAATGAGTCCTAAATTGACATAACCTGAAAGGCCGCTCAGCAAGGAAGTAGCAACTGCTCCAAAACCACCACAAAAAAGCCAAACTACGGTTTGCACCTGCAGATGGGGACAAATATCTTTAAACAAAAAACAAAATTAGAAACAAAAATAGAACTGTTTGGCCATAATGACCATCGTTACGTTTGGAGGAAAACAGGGAGGCTTGCAAGCCGAAGAACACCATCCCAACCGTGAAGCACGTGGGTGGCAGCATCATGTTGTGGGGGTGCTTTGCTGCGGGAGGGACTGGTGCACTTCACAAAATAGATGGCGTCATGAGGAAAAGAAAAGCATGTGGATATATTGAAGCAAAAAAAAAGCTTGGTCGCAAATGGGTCTTACAAATGGACAATGACTCCAAGCATACTTCCAAAGTTGTGGCAAAATGGCTAAAGGACAACAAAGTCAAGCTATTGGAGTGGCCATCACAAAGCTCTGACCTCAATCCCATAGAAAATGGGATCAATCCTGACTCAGTTACACCAGCTCTGGGCCAAAATTCACCCAACTTATTGTGGGAAGCTTGTGGAAGGCTATCCAAAATGTTTGACCCAAGTTTACACAATTGAATGGCAATGCTACCAAATACTAATTGCATGTATGTAAACTTCTGACCCACTGGGAATGTGATGAAATAAATAAAAGCTGAAATAAATTATTCTCTCTACTATTATTCTGGCATTTCACATTCTTAAAAGAAAGTGGTGATCCTAACTGACCTAAGAAAGGGCATTTTTTCAAGTATTAAATGTCAGGATTTGTGAAAAACTGAGTTTAAATGTATTTGGCTAAGGTGTATGTCTCAGGATGGTAAGTTGGTGGTTGAAGATATCCCTCTAGTGGTGTGGGGGCTGTGCTTTGGCAAAGTGGGTGGGGTTATATCCTTCCTGTTTGGCCCTGTCCGGGGGTGTCCTCGGATGGGGCCACAGTGTCTCCTGACCCCTCCTGTCTCAGCCTCCAGTATATATGCTGCAGTAGTTTATATGCCGGGGGGCTGGGGTCAGTTTGTTATATCTGGAGTACTTCTGTCCTATTCGGTGTCCTGTGTGAATTTAAGTGTGCTCTCTCTAATTCTCTCTTTCTCTCTTTCTTTCTCTCTCTCAGAGGACCTGAGCCCTAGGACCATGCCTCAGGACTACCTGACATGATGACTCCTTGCTGTCCCCAGTCCACCAGGCCGTGCTGCTGCTCCAGTTTCAACTGTTCTGCCTTATTATTATTGGACCATGCTGGTCATTTATGAACATTTGAACATCTTGGCCATGTTCTGTTATAATCTCCACCCGGCACAGCCAGAAGAGGACTGGCCACCCCACATAGCCTGGTTCCTCTCTAGGTTTCTTCCTAGGTTTTGGCCTTTCTAGGGAGTTTTTCCTAGCCACCGTGCTTCTACACCTGCATTGCTTGCTGTTTGGGGTTTTAGGCTGGGTTACTGTACAGCACTGAGATATCAGCTGATGTACGAAGGGCTATATAAATACATTTGATTTGATTTGTGTATGTAAACTTCCAATGTCAACTGTATATCACACTATGTTACATATGCTCGGTTTTAAAGGACCAAAGAGATTAGGTTGCTTTGTGTTTTTGCCTTGGAAAATACTGGTATCGTGACAACCCTAACACACCCACAATATACAGAGGCCTGTTACAACCCTGTTGGTCCTCTGCTCTATATACAGAGGCTGTTACTGTCCTGTTGGTCCTCTGCTCTATATACAGAGGCTGTTACTGTCCTGTTGGTCCTCTGCTCTATATACAGAGGCTGTTACTGTCCTGTTGGTCCTCTGCTCTATATATAGAGTCCTGTTACTGCCCTGTTGGTCCTCTGCTCTATATACAGAGTCCTGTTACTGCCCTGTTGGTCCTCTGCTCTACATACAGAGTCCTGTTCCTGCCCTCTTGGTCCTCTGTATATACAGAATCCTGTTACTGCTCTGTTGGTCCTCCGCTATCAGAATGGCCTGTGCTGCCTGGAACTTGCCTGTCAAGGAAGTCGTCTTCATCTGCTCCTCCTCCATCCTGTGATGAAGTAGACGGAGAACAGCAAGACGATTGTTCCAAACAGCGCTGGTCACATGACACAAGTCATGGAAACTGAAGGCAACGGTTGCTAAGTGGACTGGAGTGACTGAGAGGTTCGGAGCAGATTGACATAAGGAATAGCTTCTCTGCACTGGTT
The DNA here is from genome assembly GCF_002021735.2 of Oncorhynchus kisutch. Classification (NCBI taxonomy): domain Eukaryota; kingdom Metazoa; phylum Chordata; class Actinopteri; order Salmoniformes; family Salmonidae; genus Oncorhynchus; species Oncorhynchus kisutch. The sequence continues at coordinate 45,920,987 of NC_034182.2, forward strand.
CCTGATCTCCCGGTGCCTTCATTGCTGGATTTGCCTGTGTCTGCGACGACAGTGTTGACTCCAACCACTCTGGCTCCAGCAGTGGTTTCATCATTCAGTTCAGACCATATCCCTCTCTCTGGATCTGAAGGGGCACTTCCTGCTGTGGGAGTGTGGACCTATCGCCGGGAGCAGCGGGCATACACTATCCTGCTTCCATGGACACGAGAAAGGCTCATTGAATTGTGTGAGGGGTGGGAGTGGGCGGATTTCTCCATTCCCTTCTCTGCCTGTTTGTATTGGGCAGTTCAATGGTGAGAAATATCTCAGTCCCTGGTGCTATCCAGGTGAACGAGGGTTTGGGTGACTACTTGACACCAAAAAACACCTCATAATATCTGTCCCTCTGCCCTCACTAAATCGTGGCATTGGACGGTTCAGCAGACTGTTATCCCTCCATAACTAGCTACCAGACTATCAGCAGACTGTTATCCCTCCATAACTGGCTACCAGACTATTGAACAGTTCAGCAGACTGTTATCCCTCCATAACTGGCTACCAGACTATTGAACAGTTCAGCAGACTGTTATCCCTCCATAACTGGCTACCAGACTATTGAACAGTTCAGCAGACTGTTATCCCTCTAACTGACTACCAGACTATCAGCAGACTGTTATCCCTCCATAACTGACTACCAGACTATTGAACAGTTCAGCAGACTGTTATCCCTCTAACTGGCTACCAGACTATTGAACAGTTCAGCAGACTGTTATCCCTCCATAACTGGCTACCAGACTATTGAACAGTTCAGCAGACTGTTATCCCTCCATAACTGGCTACCAGACTATCAGCAGACTGTTATCCCTCTAACTGGCTACCAGACTATTGAACAGTTCAGCAGACTGTTATCCCTCCATAACTGACTACCAGACTATCAGCAGACTGTTATCCCTCCATAACTGGCTACCAGACTATCAGCAGACTGTTATCCCTCCATAACTGACTACCAGACTATCAGCAGACTGTTATCCCTCCATAACTGGCTACCAGACTATTGAACAGTTCAGCAGACTGTTATCCCTCCATAACTGACTACCAGACTATTGAATAGTTCAGCAGACTGTTATCCCTCTAACTGGCTACCAGACTATCAGCAGACTGTTATCCATCCATAACTGACTACCAGACTATCAGCAGACTGTTATCCCTCCATAACTGGCTACCAGACTATTGAACAGTTCAGCAGACTGTTATCCCTCCATAACTGGCTACCAGACTATTGAACAGTTCAGCAGACTGTTATCCCTCCATAACTGGCTACCAGACTATTGAACAGTTCAGCAGACTGTTATCCCTCTAACTGACTACCAGACTATCAGCAGACTGTTATCCCTCCATAACTGACTACCAGACTATTGAACAGTTCAGCAGACTGTTATCCCTCTAACTGGCTACCAGACTATTGAACAGTTCAGCAGACTGTTATCCCTCCATAACTGGCTACCAGACTATTGAACAGTTCAGCAGACTGTTATCCCTCCATAACTGGCTACCAGACTATCAGCAGACTGTTATCCCTCTAACTGGCTACCAGACTATTGAACAGTTCAGCAGACTGTTATCCCTCCATAACTGACTACCAGACTATCAGCAGACTGTTATCCCTCCATAACTGGCTACCAGACTATCAGAAGACTGTTATCCCTCCATAACTGACTACCAGACTATCAGCAGACTGTTATCCCTCCATAACTGGCTACCAGACTATTGAACAGTTCAGCAGACTGTTATCCCTCCATAACTGACTACCAGACTATTGAATAGTTCAGCAGACTGTTATCCCTCTAACTGGCTACCAGACTATCAGCAGACTGTTATCCCTCTAACTGGCTACCAGACTATTGAACAGTTCAGCAGACTGTTATCCCTCCATAACTGACTACCAGACTATCAGCAGACTGTTATCCCTCCATAACTGGCTACCAGACTATCAGCAGACTGTTATCCCTCCATAACTGACTACCAGACTATCAGCAGACTGTTATCCCTCCATAACTGGCTACCAGACTATTGAACAGTTCAGCAGACTGTTATCCCTCCATAACTGGCTACCAGACTATCAGCAGACTGTTATCACTCTAACTGGCTACCAGACTATTGAACAGTTCAGCAGACTGTTATCCCTCCATAACTGACTACCAGACTATCAGCAGACTGTTATCCCTCCATAACTGGCTACCAGACTATCAGCAGACTGTTATCCCTCCATAACTGACTACCAGACTATCAGCAGACTGTTATCCCTCCATAACTGGCTACCAGACTATTGAACAGTTCAGCAGACTGTTATCCCTCCATAACTGACTACCAGACTATTGAATAGTTCAGCAGACTGTTATCCCTCTAACTGGCTACCAGACTATCAGCAGACTGTTATCCATCCATAACTGACTACCAGACTATTGAAGAGTTCAGCAGACTGTTATCCCTCTAACTGACTACCAGACTATTGAACAGTTCAGCAGACTGTTATCCCTCCATAACTGACTACCAGAATATCAGCAGACTGTTATCCCTCTAACTGGCTACCAGACTATTGAACAGTTCAGCAGACTGTTGTCCCTCCATAACTGACTACCAGACTATTGAACAGTTCAGCAGACTGTTATCCCTCTAACTGGCTACCAGACTATCAGCAGACTGTTATCCATCCATAACTGACTACCAGACTATTGAACAGTTCAGCAGACTGTTATCCCTCTAACTGACTACCAGACTATTGAACAGTTCAGCAGACTGTTATCCCTCCATAACTGGCTACCAGACTATCAGCAGACTGTTATCCCTCCATAACTGACTACCAGACTATCAGCAGACTGTTATCCCTCCATAACTGGCTACCAGACTATTGAACAGTTCAGCAGACTGTTATCCCTCCAAAACTGACTACCAGACTATTGAACAGTTCAGCAGACTGTTATCCCTCTAACTGACTACCAGACTATCAGCAGACTGTTATCCCTCCATAACTGACTACCAGACTATCAGCAGACTGTTATCCCTCCATAACTGGCTACCAGACTATTGAACCGTTCAGCAGACTGTTATCCCTCTAACTGACTACCAGACTATCAGCAGACTGTTATCCCTCTAACTGGCTACCAGACTATTGAACAGTTCAGCAGACTGTTATCCCTCCATAACTGACTACCAGACTATTGAACAGTTCAGCAAACTGTTATCCCTCCATAACTGGCTACCAGACTATCAGCAGACTGTTATCCCTCCATAACTGACTACCAGACTATTGAACAGTTCAGCAGACTGTTATCCCTCCATAACTGACTACCAGACTATTGAATAGTTCAGCAGACTGTTATCCCTCTAACTGGCTACCAGACTATCAGCAGACTGTTATCCATCCATAACTGACTACCAGACTATCAGCAGACTGTTATCCCTCCATAACTGGCTACCAGACTATTGAACAGTTCAGCAGACTGTTATCCCTCCATAACTGGCTACCAGACTATTGAACAGTTCAGCAGACTGTTATCCCTCCATAACTGGCTACCAGACTATTGAACAGTTCAGCAGACTGTTATCCCTCTAACTGACTACCAGACTATCAGCAGACTGTTATCCCTCCATAACTGACTACCAGACTATTGAACAGTTCAGCAGACTGTTATCCCTCTAACTGGCTACCAGACTATTGAACAGTTCAGCAGACTGTTATCCCTCCATAACTGGCTACCAGACTATTGAACAGTTCAGCAGACTGTTATCCCTCCATAACTGGCTACCAGACTATCAGCAGACTGTTATCCCTCTAACTGGCTACCAGACTATTGAACAGTTCAGCAGACTGTTATCCCTCCATAACTGACTACCAGACTATCAGCAGACTGTTATCCCTCCATAACTGGCTACCAGACTATCAGAAGACTGTTATCCCTCCATAACTGACTACCAGACTATCAGCAGACTGTTATCCCTCCATAACTGGCTACCAGACTATTGAACAGTTCAGCAGACTGTTATCCCTCCATAACTGACTACCAGACTATTGAATAGTTCAGCAGACTGTTATCCCTCTAACTGGCTACCAGACTATCAGCAGACTGTTATCCCTCTAACTGGCTACCAGACTATTGAACAGTTCAGCAGACTGTTATCCCTCCATAACTGACTACCAGACTATCAGCAGACTGTTATCCCTCCATAACTGGCTACCAGACTATCAGCAGACTGTTATCCCTCCATAACTGACTACCAGACTATCAGCAGACTGTTATCCCTCCATAACTGGCTACCAGACTATTGAACAGTTCAGCAGACTGTTATCCCTCCATAACTGGCTACCAGACTATCAGCAGACTGTTATCACTCTAACTGGCTACCAGACTATTGAACAGTTCAGCAGACTGTTATCCCTCCATAACTGACTACCAGACTATCAGCAGACTGTTATCCCTCCATAACTGGCTACCAGACTATCAGCAGACTGTTATCCCTCCATAACTGACTACCAGACTATCAGCAGACTGTTATCCCTCCATAACTGGCTACCAGACTATTGAACAGTTCAGCAGACTGTTATCCCTCCATAACTGACTACCAGACTATTGAATAGTTCAGCAGACTGTTATCCCTCTAACTGGCTACCAGACTATCAGCAGACTGTTATCCATCCATAACTGACTACCAGACTATTGAAGAGTTCAGCAGACTGTTATCCCTCTAACTGACTACCAGACTATTGAACAGTTCAGCAGACTGTTATCCCTCCATAACTGACTACCAGAATATCAGCAGACTGTTATCCCTCTAACTGGCTACCAGACTATTGAACAGTTCAGCAGACTGTTGTCCCTCCATAACTGACTACCAGACTATTGAACAGTTCAGCAGACTGTTATCCCTCTAACTGGCTACCAGACTATCAGCAGACTGTTATCCATCCATAACTGACTACCAGACTATTGAACAGTTCAGCAGACTGTTATCCCTCTAACTGACTACCAGACTATTGAACAGTTCAGCAGACTGTTATCCCTCCATAACTGGCTACCAGACTATCAGCAGACTGTTATCCCTCCATAACTGACTACCAGACTATCAGCAGACTGTTATCCCTCCATAACTGGCTACCAGACTATTGAACAGTTCAGCAGACTGTTATCCCTCCAAAACTGACTACCAGACTATTGAACAGTTCAGCAGACTGTTATCCCTCTAACTGACTACCAGACTATCAGCAGACTGTTATCCCTCCATAACTGACTACCAGACTATCAGCAGACTGTTATCCCTCCATAACTGGCTACCAGACTATTGAACCGTTCAGCAGACTGTTATCCCTCTAACTGACTACCAGACTATCAGCAGACTGTTATCCCTCTAACTGGCTACCAGACTATTGAACAGTTCAGCAGACTGTTATCCCTCCATAACTGACTACCAGACTGTTGAACAGTTCAGCAAACTGTTATCCCTCCATAACTGGCTACCAGACTATCAGCAGACTGTTATCCCTCCATAACTGACTACCAGACTATTGAACAGTTCAGCAGACTGTTATCCGTCTAACTGGCTACCAGACTATCAGCAGACTGTTATCCCTCTAACTGACTACCAGACTATCAGCAGACTGTTATCCCTCTAACTGGCTACCAGACTATCAGCAGACTGTTATCCCTCTAACTGACTACCAGACTATCAGCAGACTGTTATCCCTCCATAACTGGCAACCAGACTATTGAACAGTTCAGCAGATTGTTATCCCTCTAACTGACTACCAGACTATCAGCAGACTGTTATCCCTCCATAACTGGCTACCAGACTATTGAACAGTTCAGCAGACTGTTGTCCCTCCATAACTGACTACCAGACTATTGAACAGTTCAGCAGACTGTTATCCCTCCATAACTGGCTACCAGACTATTGAACAGTTCAGCAGACTGTTATCCCTCCATAACTGACTACCAGACTATTGAACAGTTCAGCAAACTGTTATCCCTCCATAACTGGCTACCAGACTATCAGCAGACTGTTATCCCTCCATAACTGACTACCAGACTATTGAACAGTTCAGCAGACTGTTATCCCTCCATAACTGACTACCAGACTATTGAACAGTTCAGCAAACTGTTATCCCTCCATAACTGGCTACCAGACTATCAGCAGACTGTTATCCCTCCATAACTGACTACCAGACTATTGAACAGTTCAGCAGACTGTTATCCGTCTAACTGGCTACCAGACTATCAGCAGACTGTTATCCCTCTAACTGACTACCAGACTATCAGCAGACTGTTATCCCTCTAACTGGCTACCAGACTATCAGCAGACTGTTATCCCTCTAACTGACTACCAGACTATCAGCAGACTGTTATCCCTCCATAATTGGCTACCAGACTATTGAACAGTTCAGCAGATTGTTATCCCTCTAACTGACTACCAGACTATCAGCAGACTGTTATCCCTCCATAACTGGCTACCAGACTATTGAACAGTTCAGCAGACTGTTGTCCCTCCATAACTGACTACCAGACTATTGAACAGTTCAGCAGACTGTTATCCCTCCATAACTGGCTACCAGACTATTGAACAGTTCAGCAGACTGTTATCCCTCCATAACTGGCTACCAGACTATCAGCAGACTGTTATCCCTCCATAACTGGCTACCAGACTATTGAACAGTTCAGCAGACTGTTGTCCCTCCATAACTGACTACCAGACTATTGAACAGTTCAGCAGACTGTTATCCTTCCATAACTGGCTACCAGACTATTGAACAGTTCAGCAGACTGTTATCCCTCCATAACTGACTATCCGGACTATCAGCAGACTGTTATCCCACCATAACTGGCTACCAGACTATTGAACAGTTCAGCAGACTGTTATCCCTCCATAACTGACTACCAGACTATTGAACAGTTCAGCAAACTGTTATCCCTCCATAACTGGCTACCAGACTATCAGCAGACTGTTATCCCTCCATAACTGACTACCAGACTATTGAACAGTTCAGCAGACTGTTTTCCGTCTAACTGGCTACCAGACTATCAGCAGACTGTTATCCCTCTAACTGACTACCAGACTATCAGCAGACTGTTATCCCTCTAACTGGCTACCAGACTATCAGTAGACTGTTATCCCTCTAACTGACTACCAGACTATCAGCAGACTGTTATCCCTCCATAACTGACTATCCGGACTATCAGCAGACTGTTATCCCACCATAACTGGCTACCAGACTATTGAACAGTTCAGCAGACTGTTATCCCTCCATAACTGACTATCAGACTATTGAACAGTTCAGCAAACTGTTATCCCTCCATAACTGGCTACCAGACTATCAGCAGACTGTTATCCCTCTAACTGACTACCAGACTATCAGCAGACTGTTATCCCTCCATAACTGGCTACCAGACTATTGAACAGTTCAGCAGATTGTTATCCCTCTAACTGACTACCAGACTATCAGCAGACTGTTATCCCTCCATAACTGGCTACCAGACTATTGAACAGTTCAGCAGACTGTTGTCCCTCCATAACTGACTACCAGACTATTGAACAGTTCAGCAGACTGTTATCCCTCCATAACTGGCTACCAGACTATTGAACAGTTCAGCAGACTGTTATCCCTCCATAACTGGCTACCAGACTATCAGCAGACTGTTATCCCTCCATAACTGACTATCCGGACTATCAGCAGACTGTTATCCCACCATAACTGGCTACCAGACTATTGAACAGTTCAGCAGACTGTTATCCCTCCATAACTGACTACCAGACTATTGAACAGTTCAGCAAACTGTTATCCCTCCATAACTGGCTACCAGACTATCAGCAGACTGTTATCCCTCCATAACTGACTACCAGACTATTGAACAGTTCAGCAGACTGTTATCCATCTAACTGGCTACCAGACTATCAGCAGACTGTTATCCCTCTAACTGACTACCAGACTATCAGCAGACTGTTATCCCTCTAACTGGCTACCAGACTATCAGCAGACTGTTATCCCTTTAACTGACTACCAGACTATCAGCAGACTGTTATCCCTCCATAACTGGCTACCAGACTATTGAACACTTCAGCAGACTGTTATCCCTCCATAACTGGCTACCAGACTATCAGCAGACTGTTATCCCTCTAACTGGCTACCAGACTATCAGCAGACTGTTATCCCTCTAACTGGCTACCAGACTATCAGCAGACTGTTATCCCTCTAACTGACTACCAGACTATCAGCAGACTGTTATCCCTCCATAACTGACTACCAGACTATTGAATAGTTCAGCAGACTGTTATCCGTCTAACTGGCTACCAGACTATCAGCAGACTGTTATCCCTCTAACTGACTACCAGACTATCAGCAGACTGTTATCCCTCCATAACTGACTACCAGACTATTGAACAGTTCAGCAGACTGTTATCCCTCCATAACTGGCTACGACTATTGAACAGTTCAGCAGACTGTTATCCCTCCATAACTGGCTACCAGACTATCAGCAGACTGTTATCCCTCCATAACTGACTACCAGACTATCAGCAGACTGTTATCCCTCCATAACTGGCTACCAGACTATTGAACAGTTCAGCAGACTGTTATCCCTCCATAACTGACTACCAGACTATTGAACAGTTCAGCAGACTGTTATCCCTCCATAACTGACTACCAGACTATTGAACAGTTCAGCAGACTGTTATCCCTCTAACTGGCTACCAGACTATCAGCAGACTGTTATCCCTCTAACTGGCTACCAGACTATTGAACAGTTCAGCAGACTGTTATCCCTCTAACTGACTACCAGACTATCAGCAGACTGTTATCCCTCCATAACTGACTACCAGACTATCAGCAGACTGTTATCCCTCCATAACTGGCTACCAGACTATTGAACAGTTCAGCAGACTGTTATCCCTCTAACTGACTACCAGACTATCAGCAGACTGTTATCCCTCTAACTGGCTACCAGACTATTGAACAGTTCAGCAGACTGTTATCCCTCCATAACTGACTACCAGACTATTGAACAGTTCAGCAAACTGTTATCCCTCCATAACTGGCTACCAGACTATCAGCAGACTGTTATCCCTCCATAACTGACTACCAGACTATTGAACAGTTCAGCAGACTGTTATCCGTCTAACTGGCTACCAGACTATCAGCAGACTGTTATCCCTCTAACTGACTACCAGACTATCAGCAGACTGTTATCCCTCTAACTGGCTACCAGACTATCAGCAGACTGTTATCCCTCTAACTGACTACCAGACTATCAGCAGACTGTTATCCCTCCATAACTGGCTACCAGACTATTGAACAGTTCAGCAGATTGTTATCCCTCTAACTGACTACCAGACTATCAACAGACTGTTATCCCTCCATAACTGGCTACCAGACTATTGAACAGTTCAGCAGACTGTTGTCCCTCCATAACTGACTACCAGACTATTGAACAGTTCAGCAGACTGTTATCCCTCCATAACTGGCTGCCAGACTATTGAACAGTTCAGCAGACTGTTATCCCTCCATAACTGGCTACCAGACTATCAGCAGACTGTTATCCCTCCATAACTGGCTACCAGACTATTGAACAGTTCAGCAGACTGTTGTCCCTCCATAACTGACTACCAGACTATTGAACAGTTCAGCAGACTGTTATCCCTCCATAACTGGCTACCAGACTATTGAACAGTTCAGCAGACTGTTATCCCTCCATAACTGGCTACCAGACTATCAGCAGACTGTTATCCCTCCATAACTGACTATCCGGACTATCAGCAGACTGTTATCCCACCATAACTGGCTACCAGACTATTGAACAGTTCAGCAGACTGTTATCCCTCCATAACTGACTACCAGACTATTGAACAGTTCAGCAAACTGTTATCCCTCCATAACTGGCTACCAGACTATCAGCAGACTGTTATCCCTCCATAACTGACTACCAGACTATTGAACAGTTCAGCAGACTGTTTTCCGTCTAACTGGCTACCAGACTATCAGCAGACTGTTATCCCTCTAACTGACTACCAGACTATCAGCAGACTGTTATCCCTCTAACTGGCTACCAGACTATCAGCAGACTGTTATCCCTCTAACTGACTACCAGACTATCAGCAGACTGTTATCCCTCCATAACTGACTATCCGGACTATCAGCAGACTGTTATCCCACCATAACTGGCTACCAGACTATTGAACAGTTCAGCAGACTGTTATCCCTCCATAACTGACTATCAGACTATTGAACAGTTCAGCAAACTGTTATCCCTCCATAACTGGCTACCAGACTATCAGCAGACTGTTATCCCTCTAACTGACTACCAGACTATCAGCAGACTGTTATCCCTCCATAACTGGCTACCAGACTATTGAACAGTTCAGCAGATTGTTATCCCTCTAACTGACTACCAGACTATCAGCAGACTGTTATCCCTCCATAACTGGCTACCAGACTATTGAACAGTTCAGCAGACTGTTGTCCCTCCATAACTGACTACCAGACTATTGAACAGTTCAGCAGACTGTTATCCCTCCATAACTGGCTACCAGACTATTGAACAGTTCAGCAGACTGTTATCCCTCCATAACTGGCTACCAGACTATCAGCAGACTGTTATCCCTCCATAACTGACTATCCGGACTATCAGCAGACTGTTATCCCACCATAACTGGCTACCAGACTATTGAACAGTTCAGCAGACTGTTATCCCTCCATAACTGACTACCAGACTATGGAACAGTTCAGCAGACTGTTATCCGTCTAACTGGCTACCAGACTATCAGCAGACTGTTATCCCTCTAACTGACTACCAGACTATCAGCAGACTGTTATCCCTCTAACTGGCTACCAGACTATCAGCAGACTGTTATCCCTCTAACTGACTACCAGACTATCAGCAGACTGTTATCCCTCCATAACTGGCTACCAGACTATTGAACAGTTCAGCAGATTGTTATCCCTCTAACTGACTACCAGACTATCAGCAGACTGTTATCCCTCCATAACTGGCTACCAGACTATTGAACAGTTCAGCAGACTGTTGTCCCTCCATAACTGACTACCAGACTATTGAACAGTTCAGCAGACTGTTATCCCTCCATAACTGGCTACCAGACTATTGAACAGTTCAGCAGACTGTTATCCCTCCATAACTGGCTACCAGACTATCAGCAGACTGTTATCCCTCCATAACTGGCTACCAGACTATTGAACAGTTCAGCAGACTGTTGTCCCTCCATAACTGACTACCAGACTATTGAACAGTTCAGCAGACTGTTATCCCTCCATAACTGGCTACCAGACTATTGAACAGTTCAGCAGACTGTTATCCCTCCATAACTGACTATCCGGACTATCAGCAGACTGTTATCCCACCATAACTGGCTACCAGACTATTGAACAGTTCAGCAGACTGTTATCCCTCCATAACTGACTACCAGACTATTGAACAGTTCAGCAAACTGTTATCCCTCCATAACTGGCTACCAGACTATCAGCAGACTGTTATCCCTCCATAACTGACTACCAGACTATTGAACAGTTCAGCAGACTGTTTTCCGTCTAACTGGCTACCAGACTATCAGCAGACTGTTATCCCTCTAACTGACTACCAGACTATCAGCAGACTGTTATCCCTCTAACTGGCTACCAGACTATCAGCAGACTGTTATCCCTCTAACTGACTACCAGACTATCAGCAGACTGTTATCCCTCCATAACTGACTATCCGGACTATCAGCAGACTGTTATCCCACCATAACTGGCTACCAGACTATTGAACAGTTCAGCAGACTGTTATCCCTCCATAACTGACTATCAGACTATTGAACAGTTCAGCAAACTGTTATCCCTCCATAACTGGCTACCAGACTATCAGCAGACTGTTATCCCTCTAACTGACTACCAGACTATCAGCAGACTGTTATCCCTCCATAACTGGCTACCAGACTATTGAACAGTTCAGCAGATTGTTATCCCTCTAACTGACTACCAGACTATCAGCAGACTGTTATCCCTCCATAACTGGCTACCAGACTATTGAACAGTTCAGCAGACTGTTGTCCCTCCATAACTGACTACCAGACTATTGAACAGTTCAGCAGACTGTTATCCCTCCATAACTGGCTACCAGACTATCAGCAGACTGTTATCCCTCCATAACTGACTATCCGGACTATCAGCAGACTGTTATCCCACCATAACTGGCTACCAGACTATTGAACAGTTCAGCAGACTGTTATCCCTCCATAACTGACTACCAGACTATTGAACAGTTCAGCAAACTGTTATCCCTCCATAACTGGCTACCAGACTATCAGCAGACTGTTATCCCTCCATAACTGACTACCAGACTATTGAACAGTTCAGCAGACTGTTATCCGTCTAACTGGCTACCAGACTATCAGCAGACTGTTATCCCTCTAACTGACTACCAGACTATCAGCAGACTGTTATCCCTCTAACTGGCTACCAGACTATCAGCAGACTGTTATCCCTCTAACTGACTACCAGACTATCAGCAGACTGTTATCCCTCCATAACTGGCTACCAGACTATTGAACACTTCAGCAGACTGTTATCCCTCCATAACTGGCTACCAGACTATCAGCAGACTGTTATCCCTCTAACTGGCTACCAGACTATCAGCAGACTGTTATCCCTCTAACTGGCTACCAGACTATCAGCAGACTGTTATCCCTCTAACTGACTACCAGACTATCAGCAGACTGTTATCCCTCCATAACTGACTACCAGACTATTGAATAGTTCAGCAGACTGTTATCCCTCCATAACTGGCTACCAGACTATCAGCAGACTGTTATCCCTCTAACTGACTACCAGACTATCAGCAGACTGTTATCCCTCCATAACTGACTACCAGACTATTGAACAGTTCAGCAGACTGTTATCCCTCCATAACTGGCTACGACTATTGAACAGTTCAGCAGACTGTTATCCCTCCATAACTGGCTACCAGACTATCAGCAGACTGTTATCCCTCCATAACTGACTACCAGACTATCAGCAGACTGTTATCCCTCCATAACTGGCTAACAGACTATTGAACAGTTCAGCAGACTGTTATCCCTCCATAACTGACTACCAGACTATTGAACAGTTCAGCAGACTGTTATCCCTCCATAACTGACTACCAGACTATTGAACAGTTCAGCAGACTGTTATCCCTCTAACTGGCTACCAGACTATCAGCAGACTGTTATCCCTCTAACTGGCTACCAGACTATTGAACAGTTCAGCAGACTGTTATCCCTCTAACTGACTACCAGACTATCAGCAGACTGTTATCCCTCCATAACTGACTACCAGACTATCAGCAGACTGTTATCCCTCCATAACTGGCTACCAGACTATTGAACAGTTCAGCAGACTGTTATCCCTCTAACTGACTACCAGACTATCAGCAGACTGTTATCCCTCTAACTGGCTACCAGACTATTGAACAGTTCAGCAGACTGTTATCCCTCCATAACTGACTACCAGACTATTGAACAGTTCAGCAAACTGTTATCCCTCCATAACTGGCTACCAGACTATCAGCAGACTGTTATCCCTCCATAACTGACTACCAGACTATTGAACAGTTCAGCAGACTGTTATCCGTCTAACTGGCTACCAGACTATCAGCAGACTGTTATCCCTCCATAACTGACTACCAGACTATTGAACAGTTCAGCAGACTGTTATCCGTCTAACTGGCTACCAGACTATCAGCAGACTGTTATCCCTCTAACTGACTACCAGACTATCAGCAGACTGTTATCCCTCTAACTGGCTACCAGACTATCAGCAGACTGTTATCCCTCCATAACTGGCTACCAGACTATTGAACAGTTCAGCAGATTGTTATCCCTCTAACTGACTACCAGACTATCAGCAGACTGTTATCCCTCCATAACTGGCTACCAGACTATTGAACAGTTCAGCACACTGTTGTCCCTCCATAACTGACTACCAGACTATTGAACAGTTCAGCAGACTGTTATCCCTCCATAACTGGCTGCCAGACTATTGAACAGTTCAGCAGACTGTTATCCCTCCATAACTGGCTACCAGACTATCAGCAGACTGTTATCCCTCCATAACTGGCTACCAGACTATTGAACAGTTCAGCAGACTGTTGTCCCTCCATAACTGGCTACCAGACTATTGAACAGTTCAGCAGACTGTTATCCCTCCATAACTGGCTACCAGACTATCAGCAGACTGTTATCCCTCCATAACTGACTATCCGGACTATCAGCAGACTGTTATCCCACCATAACTGGCTACCAGACTATTGAACAGTTCAGCAGACTGTTATCCCTCCATAACTGACTACCAGACTATTGAACAGTTCAGCAAACTGTTATCCCTCCATAACTGGCTACCAGACTATCAGCAGACTGTTATCCCTCCATAACTGACTACCAGACTATTGAACAGTTCAGCAGACTGTTTTCCGTCTAACTGGCTACCAGACTATCAGCAGACTGTTATCCCTCTAACTGGCTACCAGACTATCAGCAGACTGTTATCCCTCTAACTGACTACCAGACTATCAGCAGACTGTTATCCCTCCATAACTGACTATCCGGACTATCAGCAGACTGTTATCCCACCATAACTGGCTACCAGACTATTGAACAGTTCAGCAGACTGTTATCCCTCCATAACTGACTATCAGACTATTGAACAGTTCAGCAAACTGTTATCCCTCCATAACTGGCTACCAGACTATCAGCAGACTGTTATCCCTCTAACTGACTACCAGACTATCAGCAGACTGTTATCCCTCCATAACTGGCTACCAGACTATCAGCAGACTGTTATCCCTCTAACTGACTACCAGACTATCAGCAGACTGTTATCCCTCCATAACTGGCTACCAGACTATTGAACAGTTCAGCAGACTGTTATCCCTCCATAACTGACTATCAGACTATTGAACAGTTCAGCAAACTGTTATCCCTCCATAACTGGCTACCAGACTATCAGCAGACTGTTATCCCTCTAACTGACTACCAGACTATCAGCAGACTGTTATCCCTCCATAACTGACTACCAGACTATTGAACAGTTCAGCAGACTGTTATCCCTCCATAACTGGCTACCAGACTATTGAACAGTTCAGCAGACTGTTATCCCTCCATAACTGGCTACCAGACTATCAGCAGACTGTTATCCCTCCATAACTGACTATCCAGACTATCAGCAGACTGTTATCCCACCATAACTGGCTACCAGACTATTGAACAGTTCAGCAGACTGTTATCCCTCCATAACTGACTATCAGACTATTGAACAGTTCAGCAAACTGTTATCCCTCCATAACTGGCTACCAGACTATCAGCAGACTGTTATCCCTCTAACTGACTACCAGACTATCAGCAGACTGTTATCCCTCCATAACTGGCTACCAGACTATTGAACAGTTCAGCAGATTGTTATCCCTCTAACTGACTACCAGACTATCAGCAGACTGTTATCCCTCCATAACTGGCTACCAGACTATTGAACAGTTCAGCAGACTGTTGTCCCTCCATAACTGACTACCAGACTATTGAACAGTTCAGCAGACTGTTATCCCTCCATAACTGGCTACCAGACTATTGAACAGTTCAGCAGACTGTTATCCCTCCATAACTGGCTACCAGACTATCAGCAGACTGTTATCCCTCCATAACTGACTATCCGGACTATCAGCAGACTGTTATCCCACCATAACTGGCTACCAGACTATTGAACAGTTCAGCAGACTGTTATCCCTCCATAACTGACTACCAGACTATTGAACAGTTCAGCAAACTGTTATCCCTCCATAACTGGCTACCAGACTATCAGCAGACTGTTATCCCTCCATAACTGACTACCAGACTATTGATCAGTTCAGCAGACTGTTATCCGTCTAACTGGATACCAGACTATCAGCAGACTGTTATCCCTCTAACTGACTACCAGACTATCAGCAGACTGTTATCCCTCTAACTGGCTACCAGACTATCAGCAGACTGTTATCCCTCTAACTGACTACCAGACTATCAGCAGACTGTTATCCCTCCATAACTGGCTACCAGACTATTGAACACTTCAGCAGACTGTTATCCCTCCATAACTGGCTACCAGACTATCAGCAGACTGTTATCCCTCTAACTGGCTACCAGACTATCAGCAGACTGTTATCCCTCTAACTGGCTACCAGACTATCAGCAGACTGTTATCCCTCTAACTGACTACCAGACTATCAGCAGACTGTTATCCCTCCATAACTGACTACCAGACTATTGAATAGTTCAGCAGACTGTTATCCCTCCATAATTGGCTACCAGACTATCAGCAGACTGTTATCCCTCTAACTGACTACCAGACTATCAGCAGACTGTTATCCCTCCATAACTGACTACCAGACTATTGAACAGTTCAGCAGACTGTTATCCCTCCATAACTGGCTACGACTATTGAACAGTTCAGCAGACTGTTATCCCTCCATAACTGGCTACCAGACTATCAGCAGACTGTTATCCCTCCATAACTGACTACCAGACTATCAGCAGACTGTTATCCCTCCATAACTGGCTACCAGACTATTGAACAGTTCAGCAGACTGTTATCCCTCCATAACTGACTACCAGACTATTGAACAGTTCAGCAGACTGTTATCCCTCCATAACTGACTACCAGACTATTGAACAGTTCAGCAGACTGTTATCCCTCTAACTGGCTACCAGACTATCAGCAGACTGTTATCCCTCTAACTGGCTACCAGACTATTGAACAGTTCAGCAGACTGTTATCCCTCTAACTGACTACCAGACTATCAGCAGACTGTTATCCCTCCATAACTGACTACCAGACTATCAGCAGACTGTTATCCCTCCATAACTGGCTACCAGACTATTGAACAGTTCAGCAGACTGTTATCCGTCTAACTGGCTACCAGACTATCAGCAGACTGTTATCCCTCTAACTGACTACCAGACTATCAGCAGACTGTTATCCCTCTAACTGGCTACCAGACTATCAGCAGACTGTTATCCCTCTAACTGACTACCAGACTATCAGCAGACTGTTATCCCTCCATAACTGGCTACCAGACTATTGAACAGTTCAGCAGATTGTTATCCCTCTAACTGACTACCAGACTATCAGCAGACTGTTATCCCTCCATAACTGGCTACCAGACTATTGAACAGTTCAGCAGACTGTTGTCCCTCCATAACTGACTACCAGACTATTGAACAGTTCAGCAGACTGTTATCCCTCCATAACTGGCTACCAGACTATTGAACAGTTCAGCAGACTGTTATCCCTCCATAACTGGCTACCAGACTATCAGCAGACTGTTATCCCTCCATAACTGACTATCCGGACTATCAGCAGACTGTTATCCCACCATAACTGGCTACCAGACTATTGAACAGTTCAGCAGACTGTTGTCCCTCCATAACTGACTACCAGACTATTGAACAGTTCAGCAAACTGTTATCCCTCCATAACTGGCTACCAGACTATCAGCAGACTGTTATCCCTCCATAACTGACTACCAGACTATTGAACAGTTCAGCAGACTGTTATCCGTATAACTGGCTACCAGACTATCAGCAGACTGTTATCCCTCTAACTGACTACCAGACTATCAGCAGACTGTTATCCCTCTAACTGGCTACCAGACTATCAGCAGACTGTTATCCCTCTAACTGACTACCAGACTATCAGCAGACTGTTATCCCTCCATAACTGACTATCCGGACTATCAGCAGACTGTTATCCCTCCATAACTGGCTACCAGACTATTGAACACTTCAGCAGACTGTTATCCCTCCATAACTGGCTACCAGACTATCAGCAGACTGTTATCCCTCTAACTGGCTACCAGACTATCAGCAGACTGTTATCCCTCTAACTGGCTACCAGACTATCAGCAGACTGTTATCCCTCTAACTGACTACCAGACTATCAGCAGACTGTTATCCCTCCATAACTGACTACCAGACTATTGAATAGTTCAGCAGACTGTTATCCCTCCATAATTGGCTACCAGACTATCAGCAGACTGTTATCCCTCTAACTGACTACCAGACTATCAGCAGACTGTTATCCCTCCATAACTGACTACCAGACTATTGAACAGTTCAGCAGACTGTTATCCCTCCATAACTGGCTACGACTATTGAACAGTTCAGCAGACTGTTATCCCTCCATAACTGGCTACCAGACTATCAGCAGACTGTTATCCCTCCATAACTGACTACCAGACTATCAGCAGACTGTTATCCCTCCATAACTGGCTACCAGACTATTGAACAGTTCAGCAGACTGTTATCCCTCCATAACTGACTACCAGACTATTGAACAGTTCAGCAGACTGTTATCCCTCCATAACTGACTACCAGACTATTGAACAGTTCAGCAGACTGTTATCCCTCTAACTGGCTACCAGACTATCAGCAGACTGTTATCCCTCTAACTGGCTACCAGACTATTGAACAGTTCAGCAGACTGTTATCCCTCTAACTGACTACCAGACTATCAGCAGACTGTTATCCCTCCATAACTGACTACCAGACTATCAGCAGACTGTTATCCCTCCATAACTGGCTACCAGACTATTGAACAGTTCAGCAGACTGTTATCCGTCTAACTGGCTACCAGACTATCAGCAGACTGTTATCCCTCTAACTGACTACCAGACTATCAGCAGACTGTTATCCCTCTAACTGGCTACCAGACTATCAGCAGACTGTTATCCCTCTAACTGACTACCAGACTATCAGCAGACTGTTATCCCTCCATAACTGGCTACCAGACTATTGAACAGTTCAGCAGATTGTTATCCCTCTAACTGACTACCAGACTATCAGCAGACTGTTATCCCTCCATAACTGGCTACCAGACTATTGAACAGTTCAGCAGACTGTTGTCCCTCCATAACTGACTACCAGACTATTGAACAGTTCAGCAGACTGTTATCCCTCCATAACTGGCTACCAGACTATTGAACAGTTCAGCAGACTGTTATCCCTCCATAACTGGCTACCAGACTATCAGCAGACTGTTATCCCTCCATAACTGACTATCCGGACTATCAGCAGACTGTTATCCCACCATAACTGGCTACCAGACTATTGAACAGTTCAGCAGACTGTTGTCCCTCCATAACTGACTACCAGACTATTGAACAGTTCAGCAAACTGTTATCCCTCCATAACTGGCTACCAGACTATCAGCAGACTGTTATCCCTCCATAACTGACTACCAGACTATTGAACAGTTCAGCAGACTGTTATCCGTATAACTGGCTACCAGACTATCAGCAGACTGTTATCCCTCTAACTGACTACCAGACTATCAGCAGACTGTTATCCCTCTAACTGGCTACCAGACTATCAGCAGACTGTTATCCCTCTAACTGACTACCAGACTATCAGCAGACTGTTATCCCTCCATAACTGACTATCCGGACTATCAGCAGACTGTTATCCCACCATAACTGGCTACCAGACTATTGAACAGTTCAGCAGACTGTTATCCCTCCATAACTGACTATCAGACTATTGAACAGTTCAGCAAACTGTTATCCCTCCATAACTGGCTACCAGACTATCAGCAGACTGTTATCCCTCTAACTGACTACCAGACTATCAGCAGACTGTTATCCCTCCATAACTGGCTACCAGACTATTGAACAGTTCAGCAGATTGTTATCCCTCTAACTGACTACCAGACTATCAGCAGACTGTTATCCCTCCATAACTGGCTACCAGACTATTGAACAGTTCAGCAGACTGTTGTCCCTCCATAACTGACTACCAGACTATTGAACAGTTCAGCAGACTGTTATCCCTCCATAACTGGCTACCAGACTATTGAACAGTTCAGCAGACTGTTATCCCTCCATAACTGGCTACCAGACTATCAGCAGACTGTTATCCCTCCATAACTGACTATCCGGACTATCAGCAGACTGTTATCCCACCATAACTGGCTACCAGACTATTGAACAGTTCAGCAGACTGTTATCTCTCCATAACTGACTACCAGACTATTGAACAGTTCAGCAAACTGTTATCCCTCCATAACTGGCTACAAGACTATCAGCAGACTGTTATCCCTCCATAACTGGCTACCAGACTATTGAACAGTTCAGCAGACTGTTATCCCTCTAACTGACTAGCAGACTATCAGCAGACTGTTATCCCTCTAACTGACTACCAGACTATCAGCAGACTGTTATCCCTCCATAACTGGCTACCAGACTATTGAACAGTTCAGCAGATTGTTATCCCTCTAACTGACTACCAGACTATCAGCAGACTGTTATCCCTCCATAACTGGCTACCAGACTATTGAACAGTTCAGCAGACTGTTGTCCCTCCATAACTGACTACCAGACTATTGAACAGTTCAGCAGACTGTTATCCCTCCATAACTGGCTACCAGACTATTGAACAGTTCAGCAGACTGTTATCCCTCCATAACTGGCTACCAGACTATTGAACAGTTCAGCAGATTGTTATCCCTCTAACTGACTACCAGACTATCAGCAGACTGTTATCCCTCCATAACTGGCTACCAGACTATTGAACAGTTCAGCAGACTGTTATCCCTCCATAACTGACTACCAGACTATTGAACAGTTCAGCAAACTGTTATCCCTCCATAACTGGCTACCAGACTATCAGCAGACTGTTATCCCTCCATAACTGACTACCAGACTATTGAACAGTTCAGCAGACTGTTTTCCGTCTAACTGGCTACCAGACTATCAGCAGACTGTTATCCCTCTAACTGACTACCAGACTATCAGCAGACTGTTATCCCTCTAACTGGCTACCAGACTATCAGCAGACTGTTATCCCTCTAACTGACTACCAGACTATCAGCAGACTGTTATCCCTCCATAACTGACTATCCGGACTATCAGCAGACTGTTATCCCACCATAACTGGCTACCAGACTATTGAACAGTTCAGCAGACTGTTATCCCTCCATAACTGACTATCAGACTATTGAACAGTTCAGCAAACTGTTATCCCTCCATAACTGGCTACCAGACTATCAGCAGACTGTTATCCCTCTAACTGACTACCAGACTATCAGCAGACTGTTATCCCTCCATAACTGGCTACCAGACTATTGAACAGTTCAGCAGATTGTTATCCCTCTAACTGACTACCAGACTATCAGCAGACTGTTATCCCTCCATAACTGGCTACCAGACTATTGAACAGTTCAGCAGACTGTTGTCCCTCCATAACTGACTACCAGACTATTGAACAGTTCAGCAGACTGTTATCCCTCCATAACTGGCTACCAGACTATTGAACAGTTCAGCAGACTGTTATCCCTCCATAACTGGCTACCAGACTATCAGCAGACTGTTATCCCTCCATAACTGACTATCCGGACTATCAGCAGACTGTTATCCCACCATAACTGGCTACCAGACTATTGAACAGTTCAGCAGACTGTTATCCCTCCATAACTGACTACCAGACTATTGAACAGTTCAGCAAACTGTTATCCCTCCATAACTGGCTACCAGACTATCAGCAGACTGTTATCCCTCCATAACTGACTACCAGACTATTGAACAGTTCAGCAGACTGTTATCCGTCTAACTGGCTACCAGACTATCAGCAGACTGTTATCCCTCTAACTGACTACCAGACTATCAGCAGACTGTTATCCCTCTAACTGGCTACCAGACTATCAGCAGACTGTTATCCCTCCAACTGACTACCAGACTATCAGCAGACTGTTATCCCTCCATAACTGGCTACCAGACTATTGAACAGTTCAGCAGACTGTTATCCCTCCATAACTGGCTACCAGACTATCAGCAGACTGTTATCCCTCTAACTGACTACCAGACTATCAGCAGACTGTTATCCCTCCATAACTGGCTACCAGACTATTGAACAGTTCAGCAGATTGTTATCCCTCTAACTGACTACCAGACTATCAGCAGACTGTTATCCCTCCATAACTGGCTACCAGACTATTGAACAGTTCAGCAGACTGTTGTCCCTCCATAACTGACTACCAGACTATTGAACAGTTCAGCAGACTGTTATCCCTCCATAACTGGCTACCAGACTATTGAACAGTTCAGCAGACTGTTATCCCTCCATAACTGGCTACCAGACTATCAGCAGACTGTTATCCCTCCATAACTGACTATCCGGACTATCAGCAGACTGTTATCCCACCATAACTGGCTACCAGACTATTGAACAGTTCAGCAGACTGTTATCTCTCCATAACTGACTACCAGACTATTGAACAGTTCAGCAAACTGTTATCCCTCCATAACTGGCTACAAGACTATCAGCAGACTGTTATCCCTCCATAACTGGCTACCAGACTATTGAACAGTTCAGCAGACTGTTATCCCTCTAACTGACTACCAGACTATCAGCAGACTGTTATCCCTCTAACTGACTACCAGACTATCAGCAGACTGTTATCCCTCCATAACTGGCTACCAGACTATTGAACAGTTCAGCAGATTGTTATCCCTCTAACTGACTACCAGACTATCAGCAGACTGTTATCCCTCCATAACTGGCTACCAGACTATTGAACAGTTCAGCAGACTGTTGTCCCTCCATAACTGACTACCAGACTATTGAACAGTTCAGCAGACTGTTATCCCTCCATAACTGGCTACCAGACTATTGAACAGTTCAGCAGACTGTTATCCCTCCATAACTGGCTACCAGACTATCAGCAGACTGTTATCCCTCCATAACTGACTATCCGGACTATCAGCAGACTGTTATCCCACCATAACTGGCTACCAGACTATTGAACAGTTCAGCAGACTGTTATCCCTCCATAACTGACTACCAGACTATTGAACAGTTCAGCAAACTGTTATCCCTCCATAACTGGCTACCAGACTATCAGCAGACTGTTATCCCTCCATAACTGACTACCAGACTATTGAACAGTTCAGCAGACTGTTATCCGTCTAACTGGATACCAGACTATCAGCAGACTGTTATCCCTCTAACTGACTACCAGACTATCAGCAGACTGTTATCCCTCTAACTGGCTACCAGACTATCAGCAGACTGTTATCCCTCTAACTGACTACCAGACTATCAGCAGACTGTTATCCCTCCATAACTGGCTACCAGACTATTGAACACTTCAGCAGACTGTTATCCCTCCATAACTGGCTACCAGACTATCAGCAGACTGTTATCCCTCTAACTGGCTACCAGACTATCAGCAGACTGTTATCCCTCTAACTGGCTACCAGACTATCAGCAGACTGTTATCCCTCTAACTGACTACCAGACTATCAGCAGACTGTTATCCCTCCATAACTGACTACCAGACTATTGAATAGTTCAGCAGACTGTTATCCCTCCATAATTGGCTACCAGACTATCAGCAGACTGTTATCCCTCTAACTGACTACCAGACTATCAGCAGACTGTTATCCCTCCATAACTGACTACCAGACTATTGAACAGTTCAGCAGACTGTTATCCCTCCATAACTGGCTACGACTATTGAACAGTTCAGCAGACTGTTATCCCTCCATAACTGGCTACCAGACTATCAGCAGACTGTTATCCCTCCATAACTGACTACCAGACTATCAGCAGACTGTTATCCCTCCATAACTGGCTACCAGACTATTGAACAGTTCAGCAGACTGTTATCCCTCCATAACTGACTACCAGACTATTGAACAGTTCAGCAGACTGTTATCCCTCCATAACTGACTACCAGACTATTGAACAGTTCAGCAGACTGTTATCCC
The DNA here is from genome assembly GCF_002021735.2 of Oncorhynchus kisutch. Lineage (NCBI taxonomy): Eukaryota > Metazoa > Chordata > Actinopteri > Salmoniformes > Salmonidae > Oncorhynchus > Oncorhynchus kisutch. The sequence goes on from NC_034182.2 coordinate 45,944,767, forward strand.
TCTAACTGGCTACCAGACTATCAGCAGACTGTTATCCCTCTAACTGGCTACCAGACTATTGAACAGTTCAGCAGACTGTTATCCCTCTAACTGACTACCAGACTATCAGCAGACTGTTATCCCTCCATAACTGACTACCAGACTATCAGCAGACTGTTATCCCTCCATAACTGGCTACCAGACTATTGAACAGTTCAGCAGACTGTTATCCGTCTAACTGGCTACCAGACTATCAGCAGACTGTTATCCCTCTAACTGACTACCAGACTATCAGCAGACTGTTATCCCTCTAACTGGCTACCAGACTATCAGCAGACTGTTATCCCTCTAACTGACTACCAGACTATCAGCAGACTGTTATCCCTCCATAACTGGCTACCAGACTATTGAACAGTTCAGCAGATTGTTATCCCTCTAACTGACTACCAGACTATCAGCAGACTGTTATCCCTCCATAACTGGCTACCAGACTATTGAACAGTTCAGCAGACTGTTGTCCCTCCATAACTGACTACCAGACTATTGAACAGTTCAGCAGACTGTTATCCCTCCATAACTGGCTACCAGACTATTGAACAGTTCAGCAGACTGTTATCCCTCCATAACTGGCTACCAGACTATCAGCAGACTGTTATCCCTCCATAACTGACTATCCGGACTATCAGCAGACTGTTATCCCACCATAACTGGCTACCAGACTATTGAACAGTTCAGCAGACTGTTGTCCCTCCATAACTGACTACCAGACTATTGAACAGTTCAGCAAACTGTTATCCCTCCATAACTGGCTACCAGACTATCAGCAGACTGTTATCCCTCCATAACTGACTACCAGACTATTGAACAGTTCAGCAGACTGTTATCCGTATAACTGGCTACCAGACTATCAGCAGACTGTTATCCCTCTAACTGACTACCAGACTATCAGCAGACTGTTATCCCTCTAACTGGCTACCAGACTATCAGCAGACTGTTATCCCTCTAACTGACTACCAGACTATCAGCAGACTGTTATCCCTCCATAACTGACTATCCGGACTATCAGCAGACTGTTATCCCACCATAACTGGCTACCAGACTATTGAACAGTTCAGCAGACTGTTATCCCTCCATAACTGACTATCAGACTATTGAACAGTTCAGCAAAGTGTTATCCCTACATAACTGGCTACCAGACTATCAGCAGACTGTTATCCCTCTAACTGACTACCAGACTATCAGCAGACTGTTATCCCTCCATAACTGGCTACCAGACTATTGAACAGTTCAGCAGATTGTTATCCCTCTAACTGACTACCAGACTATCAGCAGACTGTTATCCCTCCATAACTGGCTACCAGACTATTGAACAGTTCAGCAGACTGTTGTCCCTCCATAACTGACTACCAGACTATTGAACAGTTCAGCAGACTGTTATCCCTCCATAACTGGCTACCAGACTATTGAACAGTTCAGCAGACTGTTATCCCTCCATAACTGGCTACCAGACTATCAGCAGACTGTTATCCCTCCATAACTGACTATCCGGACTATCAGCAGACTGTTATCCCACCATAACTGGCTACCAGACTATTGAACAGTTCAGCAGACTGTTATCTCTCCATAACTGACTACCAGACTATTGAACAGTTCAGCAAACTGTTATCCCTCCATAACTGGCTACAAGACTATCAGCAGACTGTTATCCCTCCATAACTGGCTACCAGACTATTGAACAGTTCAGCAGACTGTTATCCCTCTAACTGACTAGCAGACTATCAGCAGACTGTTATCCCTCTAACTGACTACCAGACTATCAGCAGACTGTTATCCCTCCATAACTGGCTACCAGACTATTGAACAGTTCAGCAGATTGTTATCCCTCTAACTGACTACCAGACTATCAGCAGACTGTTATCCCTCCATAACTGGCTACCAGACTATTGAACAGTTCAGCAGACTGTTGTCCCTCCATAACTGACTACCAGACTATTGAACAGTTCAGCAGACTGTTATCCCTCCATAACTGGCTACCAGACTATTGAACAGTTCAGCAGACTGTTATCCCTCCATAACTGGCTACCAGACTATCAGCAGACTGTTATCCCTCCATAACTGACTATCCGGACTATCAGCAGACTGTTATCCCTCCATAACTGACTACCAGACTATTGAACAGTTCAGCAAACTGTTATCCCTCCATAACTGGCTACCAGACTATCAGCAGACTGTTATCCCTCCATAACTGACTACCAGACTATTGAACAGTTCAGCAGACTGTTTTCCGTCTAACTGGCTACCAGACTATCAGCAGACTGTTATCCCTCTAACTGACTACCAGACTATCAGCAGACTGTTATCCCTCTAACTGGCTACCAGACTATCAGCAGACTGTTATCCCTCTAACTGACTACCAGACTATCAGCAGACTGTTATCCCTCCATAACTGACTATCCGGACTATCAGCAGACTGTTATCCCACCATAACTGGCTACCAGACTATTGAACAGTTCAGCAGACTGTTATCCCTCCATAACTGACTATCAGACTATTGAACAGTTCAGCAAACTGTTATCCCTCCATAACTGGCTACCAGACTATCAGCAGACTGTTATCCCTCTAACTGACTACCAGACTATCAGCAGACTGTTATCCCTCCATAACTGGCTACCAGACTATTGAACAGTTCAGCAGATTGTTATCCCTCTAACTGACTACCAGACTATCAGCAGACTGTTATCCCTCCATAACTGGCTACCAGACGATTGAACAGTTCAGCAGACTGTTGTCCCTCCATAACTGACTACCAGACTATTGAACAGTTCAGCAGACTGTTATCCCTCCATAACTGGCTACCAGACTATTGAACAGTTCAGCAGACTGTTATCCCTCCATAACTGGCTACCAGACTATCAGCAGACTGTTATCCCTCCATAACTGACTATCCGGACTATCAGCAGACTGTTATCCCACCATAACTGGCTACCAGACTATTGAACAGTTCAGCAGACTGTTATCCCTCCATAACTGACTACCAGACTATTGAACAGTTCAGCAAACTGTTATCCCTCCATAACTGGCTACCAGACTATCAGCAGACTGTTATCCCTCCATAACTGACTACCAGACTATTGAACAGTTCAGCAGACTGTTATCCGTCTAACTGGCTACCAGACTATCAGCAGACTGTTATCCCTCTAACTGACTACCAGACTATCAGCAGACTGTTATCCCTCTAACTGGCTACCAGACTATCAGCAGACTGTTATCCCTCCAACTGACTACCAGACTATCAGCAGACTGTTATCCCTCCATAACTGGCTACCAGACTATTGAACAGTTCAGCAGACTGTTATCCCTCCATAACTGGCTACCAGACTATCAGCAGACTGTTATCCCTCTAACTGACTACCAGACTATCAGCAGACTGTTATCCCTCCATAACTGGCTACCAGACTATTGAACAGTTCAGCAGATTGTTATCCCTCTAACTGACTACCAGACTATCAGCAGACTGTTATCCCTCCATAACTGGCTACCAGACTATTGAACAGTTCAGCAGACTGTTGTCCCTCCATAACTGACTACCAGACTATTGAACAGTTCAGCAGACTGTTATCCCTCCATAACTGGCTACCAGACTATTGAACAGTTCAGCAGACTGTTATCCCTCCATAACTGGCTACCAGACTATCAGCAGACTGTTATCCCTCCATAACTGACTATCCGGACTATCAGCAGACTGTTATCCCACCATAACTGGCTACCAGACTATTGAACAGTTCAGCAGACTGTTATCTCTCCATAACTGACTACCAGACTATTGAACAGTTCAGCAAACTGTTATCCCTCCATAACTGGCTACAAGACTATCAGCAGACTGTTATCCCTCCATAACTGGCTACCAGACTATTGAACAGTTCAGCAGACTGTTATCCCTCTAACTGACTACCAGACTATCAGCAGACTGTTATCCCTCTAACTGACTACCAGACTATCAGCAGACTGTTATCCCTCCATAACTGGCTACCAGACTATTGAACAGTTCAGCAGATTGTTATCCCTCTAACTGACTACCAGACTATCAGCAGACTGTTATCCCTCCATAACTGGCTACCAGACTATTGAACAGTTCAGCAGACTGTTGTCCCTCCATAACTGACTACCAGACTATTGAACAGTTCAGCAGACTGTTATCCCTCCATAACTGGCTACCAGACTATTGAACAGTTCAGCAGACTGTTATCCCTCCATAACTGGCTACCAGACTATCAGCAGACTGTTATCCCTCCATAACTGACTATCCGGACTATCAGCAGACTGTTATCCCTCCATAACTGACTACCAGACTATTGAACAGTTCAGCAAACTGTTATCCCTCCATAACTGGCTACCAGACTATCAGCAGACTGTTATCCCTCCATAACTGACTACCAGACTATTGAACAGTTCAGCAGACTGTTTTCCGTCTAACTGGCTACCAGACTATCAGCAGACTGTTATCCCTCTAACTGACTACCAGACTATCAGCAGACTGTTATCCCTCTAACTGGCTACCAGACTATCAGCAGACTGTTATCCCTCTAACTGACTACCAGACTATCAGCAGACTGTTATCCCTCCATAACTGACTATCCGGACTATCAGCAGACTGTTATCCCACCATAACTGGCTACCAGACTATTGAACAGTTCAGCAGACTGTTATCCCTCCATAACTGACTATCAGACTATTGAACAGTTCAGCAAACTGTTATCCCTCCATAACTGGCTACCAGACTATCAGCAGACTGTTATCCCTCTAACTGACTACCAGACTATCAGCAGACTGTTATCCCTCCATAACTGGCTACCAGACTATTGAACAGTTCAGCAGATTGTTATCCCTCTAACTGACTACCAGACTATCAGCAGACTGTTATCCCTCCATAACTGGCTACCAGACTATTGAACAGTTCAGCAGACTGTTGTCCCTCCATAACTGACTACCAGACTATTGAACAGTTCAGCAGACTGTTATCCCTCCATAACTGGCTACCAGACTATTGAACAGTTCAGCAGACTGTTATCCCTCCATAACTGGCTACCAGACTATCAGCAGACTGTTATCCCTCCATAACTGACTATCCGGACTATCAGCAGACTGTTATCCCACCATAACTGGCTACCAGACTATTGAACAGTTCAGCAGACTGTTATCCCTCCATAACTGACTACCAGACTATTGAACAGTTCAGCAAACTGTTATCCCTCCATAACTGGCTACCAGACTATCAGCAGACTGTTATCCCTCCATAACTGACTACCAGACTATTGAACAGTTCAGCAGACTGTTATCCGTCTAACTGGCTACCAGACTATCAGCAGACTGTTATCCCTCTAACTGACTACCAGACTATCAGCAGACTGTTATCCCTCCATAACTGACTACCAGACTATCAGCAGACTGTTATCCCTCCATAACTGACTACCAGACTATCAGCAGACTGTTATCCCTCCATAACTGGCTACCAGACTATTGAACAGTTCAGCAGACTGTTATCCCTCCATAACTGACTACCAGACTATTGAACAGTTCAGCAAACTGTTATCCCTCCATAACTGGCTACCAGACTATTGAACAGTTCAGCAGACTGTTATCCCTCTAACTGGCTACCAGACTATCAGCAGACTGTTATCCCTCTAACTGGCTACCAGACTATTGAACAGTTCAGCAGACTGTTATCCCTCTAACTGACTACCAGACTATCAGCAGACTGTTATCCCTCCATAACTGACTACCAGACTATCAGCAGACTGTTATCCCTCCATAACTGGCTACCAGACTATTGAACAGTTCAGCAGACTGTTATCCCTCTAACTGACTACCAGACTATCAGCAGACTGTTATCCCTCTAACTGGCTACCAGACTATTGAACAGTTCAGCAGACTGTTATCCCTCCATAACTGACTACCAGACTATTGAACAGTTCAGCAAACTGTTATCCCTCCATAACTGGCTACCAGACTATCAGCAGACTGTTATCCCTCCATAACTGACTACCAGACTATTGAACAGTTCAGCAGACTGTTATCCGTCTAACTGGCTACCAGACTATCAGCAGACTGTTATCCCTCTAACTGACTACCAGACTATCAGCAGACTGTTATCCCTCTAACTGGCTACCAGACTATCAGCAGACTGTTATCCCTCTAACTGACTACCAGACTATCAGCAGACTGTTATCCCTCCATAACTGGCTACCAGACTATTGAACAGTTCAGCAGATTGTTATCCCTCTAACTGACTACCAGACTATCAGCAGACTGTTATCCCTCCATAACTGGCTACCAGACTATTGAACAGTTCAGCAGACTGTTGTCCCTCCATAACTGACTACCAGACTATTGAACAGTTCAGCAGACTGTTATCCCTCCATAACTGGCTACCAGACTATTGAACAGTTCAGCAGACTGTTATCCCTCCATAACTGGCTACCAGACTATCAGCAGACTGTTATCCCTCCATAACTGACTATCCGGACTATCAGCAGACTGTTATCCCACCATAACTGGCTACCAGACTATTGAACAGTTCAGCAAACTGTTATCCCTCCATAACTGGCTACCAGACTATCAGCAGACTGTTATCCCTCCATAACTGACTACCAGACTATTGAACAGTTCAGCAGACTGTTATCCGTCTAACTGGCTACCAGACTATCAGCTGACTGTTATCCCTCCATAACTGACTATCCGGACTATCAGCAGACTGTTATCCCACCATAACTGGCTACCAGACTATTGAACAGTTCAGCAGACTGTTGTCCCTCCATAACTGACTACCAGACTATTGAACAGTTCAGCAGACTGTTATCCCTCCATAACTGGCTACCAGACTATCAGCAGACTGTTATCCCTCCATAACTGACTATCCGGACTATCAGCAGACTGTTATCCCACCATAACTGGCTACCAGACTATTGAACAGTTCAGCAGACTGTTATCCCTCCATAACTGACTACCAGACTATTGAACAGTTCAGCAAACTGTTATCCCTCCATAACTGGCTACCAGACTATCAGCAGACTGTTATCCCTCCATAACTGACTACCAGACTATTGAACAGTTCAGCAGACTGTTATCCGTCTAACTGGCTACCAGACTATCAGCAGACTGTTATCCCTCTAACTGACTACCAGACTATCAGCAGACTGTTATCCCTCTAACTGGCTACCAGACTATCAGCAGACTGTTATCCCTCCAACTGACTACCAGACTATCAGCAGACTGTTATCCCTCCATAACTGGCTACCAGACTATTGAACAGTTCAGCAGACTGTTATCCCTCCATAACTGGCTACCAGACTATCAGCAGACTGTTATCCCTCCATAACTGACTACCAGACTATCAGCAGACTGTTATCCCTCCATAACTGACTACCAGACTATCAGCAGACTGTTATCCCTCCATAACTGGCTACCAGACTATTGAACAGTTCAGCAGACTGTTATCCCTCCATAACTGACTACCAGACTATTGAACAGTTCAGCAAACTGTTATCCCTCCATAACTGGCTACCAGACTATTGAACAGTTCAGCAGACTGTTATCCCTCTAACTGGCTACCAGACTATCAGCAGACTGTTATCCCTCTAACTGGCTACCAGACTATTGAACAGTTCAGCAGACTGTTATCCCTCTAACTGACTACCAGACTATCAGCAGACTGTTATCCCTCCATAACTGACTACCAGACTATCAGCAGACTGTTATCCCTCCATAACTGGCTACCAGACTATTGAACAGTTCAGCAGACTGTTATCCCTCTAACTGACTACCAGACTATCAGCAGACTGTTATCCCTCTAACTGGCTACCAGACTATTGAACAGTTCAGCAGACTGTTATCCCTCCATAACTGACTACCAGACTATTGAACAGTTCAGCAAACTGTTATCCCTCCATAACTGGCTACCAGACTATCAGCAGACTGTTATCCCTCCATAACTGACTACCAGACTATTGAACAGTTCAGCAGACTGTTATCCGTCTAACTGGCTACCAGACTATCAGCAGACTGTTATCCCTCTAACTGACTACCAGACTATCAGCAGACTGTTATCCCTCTAACTGGCTACCAGACTATCAGCAGACTGTTATCCCTCTAACTGACTACCAGACTATCAGCAGACTGTTATCCCTCCATAACTGGCTACCAGACTATTGAACAGTTCAGCAGATTGTTATCCCTCTAACTGACTACCAGACTATCAGCAGACTGTTATCCCTCCATAACTGGCTACCAGACTATTGAACAGTTCAGCAGACTGTTGTCCCTCCATAACTGACTACCAGACTATTGAACAGTTCAGCAGACTGTTATCCCTCCATAACTGGCTACCAGACTATTGAACAGTTCAGCAGACTGTTATCCCTCCATAACTGGCTACCAGACTATCAGCAGACTGTTATCCCTCCATAACTGACTATCCGGACTATCAGCAGACTGTTATCCCACCATAACTGGCTACCAGACTATTGAACAGTTCAGCAAACTGTTATCCCTCCATAACTGGCTACCAGACTATCAGCAGACTGTTTTCCCTCCATAACTGACTACCAGACTATTGAACAGTTCAGCAGACTGTTATCCGTCTAACTGGCTACCAGACTATCAGCTGACTGTTATCCCTCCATAACTGACTATCCGGACTATCAGCAGACTGTTATCCCACCATAACTGGCTACCAGACTATTGAACAGTTCAGCAGACTGTTGTCCCTCCATAACTGACTACCAGACTATTGAACAGTTCAGCAAACTGTTATCCCTCCATAACTGGCTACCAGACTATCAGCAGACTGTTATCCCTCCATAACTGACTACCAGACTATTGAACAGTTCAGCAAACTGTTATCCCTCCATAACTGGCTACCAGACTATTGAACAGTTCAGCAGACTGTTATCCCTCTAACTGGCTACCAGACTATCAGCAGACTGTTATCCCTCTAACTGGCTACCAGACTATTGAACAGTTCAGCAGACTGTTATCCCTCTAACTGACTACCAGACTATCAGCAGACTGTTATCCCTCCATAACTGACTACCAGACTATCAGCAGACTGTTATCCCTCCATAACTGGCTACCAGACTATTGAACAGTTCAGCAGACTGTTATCCCTCTAACTGAATACCAGACTATCAGCAGACTGTTATCCCTCTAACTGGCTACCAGACTATTGAACAGTTCAGCAGACTGTTATCCCTCCATAACTGACTACCAGACTATTGAACAGTTCAGCAGACTGTTATCCCTCCATAACTGGCTACCAGACTATCAGCAGACTGTTATCCCTCCATAACTGACTACCAGACTATTGAACAGTTCAGCAGACTGTTATCCGTCTAACTGGCTACCAGACTATCAGCAGACTGTTATCCCTCTAACTGACTACCAGACTATCAGCAGACTGTTATCCCTCTAACTGGCTACCAGACTATCAGCAGACTGTTATCCCTCTAACTGACTACCAGACTATCAGCAGACTGTTATCCCTCCATAACTGGCTACCAGACTATTGAACAGTTCAGCAGATTGTTATCCCTCTAACTGACTACCAGACTATCAGCAGACTGTTATCCCTCCATAACTGGCTACCAGACTATTGAACAGTTCAGCAGACTGTTGTCCCTCCATAACTGACTACCAGACTATTGAACAGTTCAGCAGACTGTTATCCCTCCATAACTGGCTACCAGACTATTGAACAGTTCAGCAGACTGTTATCCCTCCATAACTGGCTACCAGACTATCAGCAGACTGTTATCCCTCCATAACTGACTATCCGGACTATCAGCAGACTGTTATCCCACCATAACTGGCTACCAGACTATTGAACAGTTCAGCAAACTGTTATCCCTCCATAACTGGCTACCAGACTATCAGCAGACTGTTATCCCTCCATAACTGACTACCAGACTATTGAACAGTTCAGCAGACTGTTATCCGTCTAACTGGCTACCAGACTATCAGCAGACTGTTATCCCTCCATAACTGACTATCCGGACTATCAGCAGACTGTTATCCCACCATAACTGGCTACCAGACTATTGAACAGTTCAGCAGACTGTTGTCCCTCCATAACTGACTACCAGACTATTGAACAGTTCAGCAGACTGTTGTCCCTCCATAACTGACTACCAGACTATTGAACAGTTCAGCAAACTGTTATCCCTCCATAACTGGCTACCAGACTATCAGCAGACTGTTATCCCTCCATAACTGACTACCAGACTATTGAACAGTTCAGCAGACTGTTATCCCTCTAACTGGCTACCAGACTATCAGCAGACTGTTATCCCTCCATAACTGGCTACCAGATTATTGAACAGTTCAGCAGACTGTTATCCCTCTAACTGGCTACCAGACTATCAGCAGACTGTTATCCCTCTAACTGGCTACCAGACTATTGAACAGTTCAGCAGACTGTTATCCCTCTAACTGACTACCAGACTGTCAGCAGACTGTTATCCCTCCATAACTGACTACCAGACTATCAGCAGACTGTTATCCCTCCATAACTGGCTACCAGACTATTGAACAGTTCAGCAGACTGTTATCCCTCTAACTGACTACCAGACTATCAGCAGACTGTTATCCCTCTAACTGGCTACCAGACTATTGAACAGTTCAGCAGACTGTTATCCCTCCATAACTGACTACCAGACTATTGAACAGTTCAGCAAACTGTTATCCCTCCATAACTGGCTACCAGACTATCAGCAGACTGTTATCCCTCCATAACTGACTACCAGACTATTGAACAGTTCAGCAGACTGTTATCCGTCTAACTGGCTACCAGACTATCAGCAGACTGTTATCCCTCTAACTGACTACCAGACTATCAGCAGACTGTTATCCCTCTAACTGGCTACCAGACTATCAGCAGACTGTTATCCCTCTAACTGACTACCAAACTATCAGCAGACTGTTATCCCTCCATAACTGGCTACCAGACTATTGAACAGTTCAGCAGACTGTTATCCCTCTAACTGACTACCAGACTATCAGCAGACTGTTATCCCTCTAACTGGCTACCAGACTATCAGCAGACTGTTATCCCTCTAACTGACTACCAGACTATCAGCAGACTGTTATCCCTCCATAACTGGCTACCAGACTATTGAACAGTTCAGCAGATTGTTATCCCTCTAACTGACTACCAGACTATCAGCAGACTGTTATCCCTCCATAACTGGCTACCAGACTATTGAACAGTTCAGCAGACTGTTGTCCCTCCATAACTGACTACCAGACTATTGAACAGTTCAGCAGACTGTTATCCCTCCATAACTGGCTACCAGACTACTGAACAGTTCAGCAGACTGTTATCCCTCCATAACTGGCTACCAGACTATCAGCAGACTGTTATCCCTCCATAACTGACTATCCGGACTATCAGCAGACTGTTATCCCACCATAACTGGCTACCAGACTATTGAACAGTTCAGCAAACTGTTATCCCTCCATAACTGGCTACCAGACTATCAGCAGACTGTTATCCCTCCATAACTGACTACCAGACTATTGAACAGTTCAGCAGACTGTTATCCGTCTAACTGGCTACCAGACTATCAGCTGACTGTTATCCCTCCATAACTGACTATCCGGACTATCAGCAGACTGTTATCCCACCATAACTGGCTACCAGACTATTGAACAGTTCAGCAGACTGTTGTCCCTCCATAACTGACTACCAGACTATTGAACAGTTCAGCAAACTGTTATCCCTCCATAACTGGCTACCAGACTATCAGCAGACTGTTATCCCTCCATAACTGACTACCAGACTATTGAACAGTTCAGCAAACTGTTATCCCTCCATAACTGGCTACCAGACTATTGAACAGTTCAGCAGACTGTTATCCCTCTAACTGGCTACCAGACTATCAGCAGACTGTTATCCCTCTAACTGGCTACCAGACTATTGAACAGTTCAGCAGACTGTTATCCCTCTAACTGACTACCAGACTATCAGCAGACTGTTATCCCTCCATAACTGACTACCAGACTATCAGCAGACTGTTATCCCTCCATAACTGGCTACCAGACTATTGAACAGTTCAGCAGACTGTTATCCCTCTAACTGACTACCAGACTATCAGCAGACTGTTATCCCTCTAACTGGCTACCAGACTATTGAACAGTTCAGCAGACTGTTATCCCTCCATAACTGACTACCAGACTATTGAACAGTTCAGCAGACTGTTATCCCTCCATAACTGGCTACCAGACTATCAGCAGACTGTTATCCCTCCATAACTGACTACCAGACTATTGAACAGTTCAGCAGACTGTTATCCGTCTAACTGGCTACCAGACTATCAGCAGACTGTTATCCCTCTAACTGACTACCAGACTATCAGCAGACTGTTATCCCTCTAACTGGCTACCAGACTATCAGCAGACTGTTATCCCTCTAACTGACTACCAGACTATCAGCAGACTGTTATCCCTCCATAACTGGCTACCAGACTATTGAACAGTTCAGCAAACTGTTATCCCTCCATAACTGGCTACCAGACTATCAGCAGACTGTTATCCCTCCATAACTGACTACCAGACTATTGAACAGTTCAGCAGACTGTTATCCGTCTAACTGGCTACCAGACTATCAGCAGACTGTTATCCCTCCATAACTGACTATCCGGACTATCAGCAGACTGTTATCCCACCATAACTGGCTACCAGACTATTGAACAGTTCAGCAGACTGTTGTCCCTCCATAACTGACTACCAGACTATTGAACAGTTCAGCAAACTGTTATCCCTCCATAACTGGCTACCAGACTATCAGCAGACTGTTATCCCTCCATAACTGACTACCAGACTATTGAACAGTTCAGCAGACTGTTATCCCTCTAACTGGCTACCAGACTATCAGCAGACTGTTATCCCTCCATAACTGGCTACCAGATTATTGAACAGTTCAGCAGACTGTTATCCCTCTAACTGGCTACCAGACTATCAGCAGACTGTTATCCCTCTAACTGGCTACCAGACTATTGAACAGTTCAGCAGACTGTTATCCCTCTAACTGACTACCAGACTATCAGCAGACTGTTATCCCTCCATAACTGACTACCAGACTATCAGCAGACTGTTATCCCTCCATAACTGGCTACCAGACTATTGAACAGTTCAGCAGACTGTTATCCCTCTAACTGACTACCAGACTATCAGCAGACTGTTATCCCTCTAACTGGCTACCAGACTATTGAACAGTTCAGCAGACTGTTATCCCTCCATAACTGACTACCAGACTATTGAACAGTTCAGCAAACTGTTATCCCTCCATAACTGGCTACCAGACTATCAGCAGACTGTTATCCCTCCATAACTGACTACCAGACTATTGAACAGTTCAGCAGACTGTTATCCGTCTAACTGGCTACCAGACTATCAGCAGACTGTTATCCCTCTAACTGACTACCAGACTATCAGCAGACTGTTATCCCTCTAACTGGCTACCAGACTATCAGCAGACTGTTATCCCTCTAACTGACTACCAGACTATCAGCAGACTGTTATCCCTCCATAACTGGCTACCAGACTATTGAACAGTTCAGCAGATTGTTATCCCTCTAACTGACTACCAGACTATCAGCAGACTGTTATCCCTCCATAACTGGCTACCAGACTATTGAACAGTTCAGCAGACTGTTGTCCCTCCATAACTGACTACCAGACTATTGAACAGTTCAGCAGACTGTTATCCCTCCATAACTGGCTACCAGACTATTGAACAGTTCAGCAGACTGTTATCCCTCCATAACTGGCTACCAGACTATCAGCAGACTGTTATCCCTCCATAACTGACTATCCGGACTATCAGCAGACTGTTATCCCACCATAACTGGCTACCAGACTATTGAACAGTTCAGCAGACTGTTGTCCCTCCATAACTGACTACCAGACTATTGAACAGTTCAGCAAACTGTTATCCCTCCATAACTGGCTACCAGACTATCAGCAGACTGTTATCCCTCCATAACTGACTACCAGACTATTGAACAGTTCAGCAGACTGTTATCCGTATAACTGGCTACCAGACTATCAGCAGACTGTTATCCCTCTAACTGGCTACCAGACTATCAGCAGACTGTTATCCCTCTAACTGACTACCAGACTATCAGCAGACTGTTATCCCTCCATAACTGACTATCCGGACTATCAGCAGACTGTTATCCCACCATAACTGGCTACCAGACTATTGAACAGTTCAGCAGACTGTTATCCCTCCATAACTGACTATCAGACTATTGAACAGTTCAGCAAACTGTTATCCCTCCATAACTGGCTACCAGACTATCAGCAGACTGTTATCCCTCTAACTGACTACCAGACTATCAGCAGACTGTTATCCCTCCATAACTGGCTACCAGACTATTGAACAGTTCAGCAGATTGTTATCCCTCTAACTGACTACCAGACTATCAGCAGACTGTTATCCCTCCATAACTGGCTACCAGACTATTGAACAGTTCAGCAGACTGTTGTCCCTCCATAACTGACTACCAGACTATTGAACAGTTCAGCAGACTGTTATCCCTCCATAACTGGCTACCAGACTATTGAACAGTTCAGCAGACTGTTATCCCTCCATAACTGGCTACCAGAATATCAGCAGACTGTTATCCCTCCATAACTGGCTACCAGACTATTGAACAGTTCAGCAGACTGTTATCCCTCCATAACTGACTACCAGACTATTGAACAGTTCAGCAAACTGTTATCCCTCCATAACTGGCTACAAGACTATCAGCAGACTGTTATCCCTCCATAACTGGCTACCAGACTATTGAACAGTTCAGCAGACTGTTATCCCTCTAACTGACTACCAGACTATCAGCAGACTGTTATCCCTCTAACTGGCTACCAGACTATTGAACAGTTCAGCAGACTGTTATCCCTCCATAACTGGCTACCAGACTATTGAACAGTTCAGCAGACTGTTATCCCTCCATAACTGGCTACCAGAATATCAGCAGACTGTTATCCCTCCATAACTGACTATCCGGACTATCAGCAGACTGTTATCCCACCATAACTGGCTACCAGACTATTGAACAGTTCAGCAGACTGTTATCCCTCCATAACTGACTACCAGACTATTGAACAGTTCAGCAAACTGTTATCCCTCCATAACTGGCTACAAGACTATCAGCAGACTGTTATCCCTCCATAACTGGCTACCAGACTATTGAACAGTTCAGCAGACTGTTATCCCTCTAACTGACTACCAGACTATCAGCAGACTGTTATCCCTCTAACTGGCTACCAGACTATTGAACAGTTCAGCAGACTGTTATCCCTCCATAACTGACTACCAGACTATTGAACAGTTCAGCAAACTGTTATCCCTCCATAACTGGCTACCAGACTATCAGCAGACTGTTATCCCTCCATAACTGACTACCAGACTATTGAACAGTTCAGCAGACTGTTATCCGTCTAACTGGCTACCAGACTATCAGCAGACTGTTATCCCTCTAACTGGCTACCAGACTATCAGCAGACTGTTATCCCTCTAACTGGCTACCAGACTATCAGCAGACTGTTATCCCTCTAACTGACTACCAGACTATCAGCAGACTGTTATCCCTCCATAACTGGCTACCAGACTATTGAACAGTTCAGCAGATTGTTATCCCTCTAACTGACTACCAGACTATCAGCAGACTGTTATCCCTCCATAACTGGCTACCAGACTATTGAACAGTTCAGCAGACTGTTGTCCCTCCATAACTGACTACCAGACTATTGAACAGTTCAGCAGACTGTTATCCCTCCATAACTGGCTACCAGACTATTGAACAGTTCAGCAGACTGTTATCCCTCCATAACTGGCTACCAGACTATCAGCAGACTGTTATCTGATAGTAACAGTCTCCATAACTAACTAACTGACTACCAGACTATCAGCAGACTGTTATCCCTCCATAACTGGCTACCAGACTATTGAACAGTTCAGCAGACTGTTATCCCTCCATAACTGGCTACCAGACTATCAGCAGACTGTTATCCCTCCATAACTGACTACCAGACTATCAGCAGACTGTTATCCCTCCATAACTGACTACCAGACTATCAGCAGACTGTTATCCCTCCATAACTGGCTACCAGACTATTGAACAGTTCAGCAGACTGTTATCCCTCCATAACTGGCTACCAGACTATCAGCAGACTGTTATCCCTCCATAACTGACTACCAGACTATTGAACAGTTCAGCAGACTGTTATCCGTCTAACTGGCTACCAGACTATCAGCAGACTGTTATCCCTCTAACTGACTACCAGACTATCAGCAGACTGTTATCCCTCCATAACTGACTACCAGACTATTGAACAGTTCAGCAGACTGTTATCCCTCTAACTGGCTACCAGACTATTGAACAGTCCAGCAGACTGTTATCCCTCCATAACTGACTACCAGACTATCAGCAGACTGTTATCCCTCCATAACTGACTACCAGACTATCAGCAGACTGTTATCCCTCCATAACTGGCTACCAGACTATTGAACAGTTCAGCAGACTGTTATCCCTCCATAACTGACTACCAGACTATCAGCAGACTGTTATCCCTCCATAACTGACTACCAGACTATCAGCAGACTGTTATCCCTCCATAACTGGCTACCAGACTATTGAACAGTTCAGTAGACTGTTATCCCTCCATAACTGACTACCAGACTATTGCAGCTCTGTGGGTGAAACATTTAACAGTTTTGATAACTTTTGGAAACAAAACACATTTTATAAGTAGGATGGGATCCACCCAAATCATGTGGGATCCTGGATCATTTTACCTAATAAGGCTGCATTGAGACAATGACTTATCAATGACCCATGCCCAGCTCAATTCAAATTTTATTGGTCACATGCGCTGAATACATTCGTGAAATGCTTACTTATAAGCCCTTAACCAACAACGCAGTTTAAACCCCCCCCCCCAAAAAAGAAGTAATAAATAATGAAAGAGCAGCAGTAAAATAACAATATCGAGGCTATAAACAGGGGATACAGGTACAGAGTCAATGTGCGGAGGCATCGGTTAGTCGAGGTAATATGTACATGTAGAGTTATTAAAATGACCATGCATAGATAAACAGAGAGTAGCAGCAGTGTAAAGAGGGCGGGGCAATGCAAATAGTCTAGGTAGCCATTTGATCAGATGTTCAAGGAGTCTTATGGCTGGGGATAGAAGCTGTTTAGAAGCCTCTTGGACCTAGACTTGGTGCTCCTGTACCGCTTGCTGTGCGGTAGCAGAGAGAACAGTCTATGACTAGGGTGGCTGGAGTCTTTGACAATTGTTATGGCCATCCTCTGACACCGCCTGTAACAGAGGTCCTGGATGGCAGGAAGCTTGGGCCGCACGCACTACCGTCTGTAGTGCCTTGCGGTCAGAGGCCGAGCAGTTGCCATACCAGGCAGTGATGCAACCAGTGATGCAACCAGATGCTCTCGATTGTGCAGCTGTGGAACCTAATCCCTACCATTGTGATGCTGAGTTGTCATAATGCTTCAGCAAATGTACATTATCTCAGAGGTGCTGGAAGACACAAAGTGTCACATTCTGACCTTTATTTCCTTTGTTTTGTCGTTATTTAGTATGGTCAGGGTGTGAGTTGGGGTGGGCAGTCTATGTTTGTTTTTCTATGATTTCTATGTTTCGGCCTAGTATGGTTCTCAATCAGAGGCAGGTGTCGTTAGTTGTCTCTGATTGAGAATCATACTTAGGTAGCCTGGGTTTCACTGTTTGTTTGCGGGTGTTTCTTTCCGTGTCTGTGTTTGTCGCCACACGGTACTGTTTCGGTTTGTTCACGTTTATTGTTATTGTATTCATAGTGTTCAGTTTATGTTTTTAAATAAACAACCATGGACACTTACCACGCCACATCTTGGTCCGATCCTTGCTACACCTCTTCAGAGGAAGAGGAAGAAATCAGCAATTACACAAAGTAACCTAATTTATGTCCCTCTTACTACCCTGAATGCCTCTGCTGATCCTACAGCTATTGTATGTAGTAATCATGTGCCTATGAACCAGAGTTATACTGTCAGCACTGAGGCAGTATTCCCTCAGTGCTGAAGTCCACTGTGTGCAGCTCACCCTGTACTAACATAAATAACATAAGCATGTCTACCTCTGCTAAGCTTCCCAGTAAAGCAAAGAAAACAACCAAGCATCCCAGAAAAGTGCTAAAAATAGCTTACGTTAACATACGGTGGCAAGAAAAAGTATATGAACACTTTGGAAATACCTGGATTTCTGCATAAATTGGTCATAACATTTTATCTGATCTTCATCTAGGTCACAACAATAGACAAACAGTCTGCTTAAACTAATAACACACAAACAATTACATGTTTTGATGTCTTTATTGAACACACTGTGTAAACATTCACAGTGCAGGGTGGAAAAAATATGAGAATAACTGGTTGACCCTCCTTTGGCAACAATAACCTCCACCGAACATTGTCTTTAGTTGCAGATCAGACCTGCACAACGGTCAGGAGAAATTCCTCTTTACCATTCTGTTTCAGTTCAGCAATATTCTTTGGATGTCTGGTGTGAACTGCGCTCGAGGTCATGCCACAGCATCTCAATCGGGTTGAGTCAGGACTCTGACGGGCCACTCCAGAAGGCGTATTTTCTTCTGTTGAAGTCATTCTGTTGTTGATTTACTTCTGTGTTTTGGGTCGTTGTCCTGTTGCATCACCCAATTTCTGTTGAGCTTCAATTGGCGGACAGATAGGTCGTCTATTCAATGTCCAAGATGGCGTAACAGTGAAGAAGTGTTTTGTTCGTGTCTCGTGTACTTTTGTATTTTTTGTATTTTTTGTATATTTTTAATTTGATTATACCTTCCGGTAACCTGCCTCACCCAATGTGATACGGTATCGCTATTATTTCTTTCTTTATTTTAAATTTTAGAACACATTCAAGAACCTCCAGAAGATAACCAGCTAATTAGCTACAAGCTATTTAGTCATTGTTAGCCACTGCTAGCGGCTTTTACCTTCTGCACAGATACCAGCCCTGTTCTTAGCCTGGATAATACTCGCCAGTCTACCAGTATCGGACTGTCTCTCCACAACAATGCCGGATTCCTGCTGTAATCCCTGGACCACCACTTCTGATTTTCACAGCTAGCTTGCAGCTAGCTATCTCACAGCTTGCAGCTAGCTAGTTCACAGCTAGCTTGCACTCACCGTGGCACCCAGTACCGAAGCTATCCCTGAGGCCCACCTCCTGGCCTACTCAGCTGTTCACCCGAACCCCACTCATACACGGCTAGAGCCCAATACTCCACCGGATCCTTGCTGTAAACTCTGGACCTTGGCACCGGTTCACTGCTGCTACCGATTGGTTATAGTGGCTAACACCACTGCCACGAAGCTAGCACCAGTTAGCCGTGAGCCAGGCGCATCTCCCGGTTAGCAAACTAAATTCTACAATACCTCTTTCGCCATCTGGCTTGGATTCTCTGTCGACACGGTCCCCGCCGCACCACCACAACTGGTCTGCCGATGAATGACTCCATCCGCTGTGCCTTCAACCGGCCTCTGTCGGAGGGCTACTAACTTTAAACGCTGTGTTGCCCGAGTGCTAGCGTAGTGGCGGCTCCCCTGTTCCATCTACTGCTGCCCTCTGGACCCTATGATCACTTGGCTACATAGCTGATGTCTGCTGGACTGTCCATTAATCACGGTACTCCATTCTGTTTATTTATTTTTTATCTGTCGGCCCCCGCCGCGAACTCAGGCTCTATGTGTAGTTAATCCGACCCTCTCTGCCTAGTCATCGCCATTTTTACCTGCTGTTGTTGTGTTAGCTGATTAGCTGTTGTTGTCTCACCTGTTGTTTTAGCAAGCTCTCCCAATCAAGACCTGCGATTACTTTATGCATCGCTGTATGTCTCTCTCAAATGTCAATATGCCTTGTATACTGTTGTTCAGGTTAGTTATCATTGTTTTAGTTTACAATGGAGCCCCTAGTTCCACTCTTCATAACTCTGATATCTCCTTTGTACCACCTCCCACACATGCGGTGACCTTACCCATTACAACCAGCATGTCCAGAGATACAACCTCTCTTATCATCACCCAGTGCCTGGGCTTACCTCCGCTGTACCCGCACCCCACCATACCCCTGTCTGCGCATTATGCCCTAAATATATTCTACCATGCCCAGAAATCTGCTCCTATTACTCTTTGTCCCCAACGCTCTAGGCGGTCGCCTAGTTTTGATAGCCTTTAGCCGTACCCTCATACTACTCCTCCTTTGTTCCGTGGGTGATGTGGAGGTAAACCCAGGCCCTGCATGTCCCCAGGCACCCTCATTTGTTGACTTCTGTGATCGAAAAAGCCTTGGTTTCATGCATGTCAACATCAGAAGCCTCCTACCTAAGTTTTTTTTACTCACTGCTTTAGCACACTCTGCCAACCCTGATGTCCTTGCCGTGTCTGAATCCTGGCTCAGGAAGGCCACCAAAAATTCTGAGATTTCCATACCCAACTATAACATTTTCCGTCAAGATAGAACTGCCAAAGGGGGCGGAGTTGCTGTCTACTGCAGAGATAGCCTGCAAAGTAATGTCATACTTTCCAGGTCCATACCCAAAGAGTTCGAACTACTAATTTAAAAAATTACTCTCTCCAGAAATAAGTCTCTCACTGTTGCCGCCTGCTAACGACCCCCCTCAGCTTCCAGCTGTGCCCTGGACACCATTTGTGAATTGATTGCCCCCCATCTAGCTTCAGAGTTTGTTCTGTTAGGTGACCTAAACTGGGATATGCTTAACACCCCGGCAGTCCTACAATCTAAGCTAGATGCCCTCAATCTCACACAAATAATCAAGGAACCCACCAGGTACAACCCTAAATATGTAAACAAGGGCACCCTCATAGACGTTATCCTGACCAACTGGCCCTCCAAATACACCTCCGCTGTCTTCAATCAGGATCTCAGCGATCACTGCCTCATTACCTGTATCCGCTACGGAGCCGCAGTCAAACGACCACCCCTCATCACTGTCAAACACTCCCTAAAACACTTCTGCGAGCAGGCCTTTCTAATTGACCTGGCCCGGGTATCCTGGAAGGACATTGACCTCATCCTGTCAGTTGAGGATGCCTGGTCATTCTTTAAAAGTAACTTCCTCACCATCTTAGATAAGCATGCTAAGTTCACAAAATGCAGAACTAAGAACAGATATAGCCCTTGGTTCACTCCAGACCTGACTGCCCTCTACCAGCACAAAAACATCCTGTGGCGGACTGCAATAGCATCAAATAGTCCCCGCGATATGCAACTGTTCAGGGAAGTCAGGAACCAATACACGCAGTCAGTCAGGAAAGCAAAGGCCAGCTTTTTCGAGCAGAAATTTGCATCCTGTAGCTCTAACTCCAAAAAGTTCTGGAACACTGTAAAGTCCATGGAGAACAAGAGCACCTCCTCCCAGCTGCCCACTGCACTGAGGCTAGGTAACACGGTCACCACTGATAAATCCATGATAATCGAAAAATTCAATAAGCATTTCTCAACAGCTGGCCATGCCTTCCTCCTGGCTACTTCAACCTCAGCCAAAAGCTCCGTCCCCCCCACAGCTACTCGCCCAAGCCTCCCCAGCTTCTCCTTTACCCAAATCCAGATAGCAGATGTTGTGAAAGAGCTGCAAACCTGGACCCGTACAAATCAGCTGGTCTTGACAATCTGGACCCTCTATTTCAGAAACTATCCGCCGCCATTGTCGCAACCCCTATTGTTCAACCTCTCTTTCATATCATCTGAGATCCCCAAGGATTGGAAAGCTGCCGCAATCATCCGCCTCTTCAAAGGGGGTGACACCCTGGAACCAAACTGTTACAGACCAAATCCACCCTTCCCTGCCTATCTAAGGTCTTCGAAAGCCTAGTCAACAAATAGATCACTGACCATCTCGAATCCCACCGTACCTTCTCCGCTGTGCAATCTGGTTTCCGAGCCGGTCACGGGTGCGCCTCAGCCACGCTCAAGGTACTAAACAATATCATAACCGCCATCGATAAAAGACAGTACTGTGCAGCCGTCTTCATCGACCTGGCCAAGGCTTTCGACTCTGTCAATCACCATATTCTTATCGGCAGACCCAGTAGCCTCGGTTTTTCTAATGACTGCCTTGCCTGGTTCACCAACTACTTTGCAGACAGAGTTCAGTGTGTCAAATCCAAGGGCATGTTTTCCGGCCCGATGGCAGTCTCTATGGGAGTGCCACAGGGTTCAATTCTTGGGCCGACTCTTTTCTCTGTATATATCAATGATGTTGCTCTTGCTGCGGGCGATTCCATGATCCACCTCTACGCAGACGACACCATTCTGTATACTTCTAGCCCTTCCTTGGACACTGTGCTATCTAACCTCCAAACGAGCTTCAATGCCATACAACACTCCTTCCGTGGCCTCCAACTGCTCTTAAACGCTAGTAAAACCAAATACATGCTTTTCTATAAGTACCTAGGTGTCTGGATAGACTGTAAACTCTCCTTCCAGACTCATATCAAACATCTCCAATCTAAAATCAAATCTAGAGTCGGCTTTCTATTCCGCAACAAAGCCTGCTTCACTCACGTGGCCAAACTTACCCTAGTAAAACTGACTATTCTACCGATCCTCGACTTCGGCGATGTCATCTACAAAATAGCTTCCAATACTCTACTCAGCAAACTGGATGGAGTTTATCACGTTTTGTTACTAAAGCACCTTATACCACCCACCACTGCGACCTGTATGCTCTAGACGGCTGGTCTTCGCTACATATTCATCGCCAGACCCACTGGCTCCAGGTCATCTACAAGTCCATGCTAGGTAAAGCTCCCCCTTATCTCAGTTCACTGGTCACGATGACAACACCCACCCATAGCACGCGCTCCAGCAGGTGTATCTCACTGATCATCCGTAAAGCCAACACCTCTTTGGCCGCCTTTCCTTCCAGTTCTCTGCTGCCTGTGACGAATTGCAAAAACGAGACTTTTATTTCCCTCACCAACTTTAAACATCTTCTATCTGAGCAGCTAACCGATCGCTGCAGCTGTACATAGTCCATCAGTAAATAGCCCACCCAATTTACCTACCTCATTATTATTATTTTTTCTTTATTTAACTAGGCAAGTCAGTTAAGAACAAATTCTTATAGTGGAATTATAGTGGAACAGTGGGTTAACTGCCTGTTCAGGGGCAGAACGACAGACTTGTACCTTGTCAGCTCGGGGGTTTGAACTTGCAACCTTCCGGTTACTAGTCCAATGCTCTTAACACTGGAGTGATAAATGATCAGATGGTCATGTGCACTAGGCTACCCTGCGCCCATACTGTCTAACCACTAGGCTACCCCGCTCATCCCCATACTCTTTTTATTTATTTACTTTTCTGCTCTTTTGCACACCAGTATTTCTACCTGCACATGACCATCTGATCATTTATCACTCCAGTGTTAATCTGCTAAATTGTAATTATTCGTCTACCTCCTCATGCCTTTTGCACACAATGTGTATAGACTCTTTTTTTTCTTTTTTTCTACTGTGTTATTGACATGTTTATTGTTTACTCCATGTGTAACTCTGTGTTGTTGTCTGTTCATACTGCTATGCTTTATCTTGGCCAGGTCACAGTTGTAAATGAGAACTTGTTCTCAGCTAGCCTACCTGGTTAAATAAAGGTGAAAAAAATAGCCTAACATTCTCCTGCAAAATGTCTTGATAAACTTGGGAAATCATTTTTCCGTTGATGACAGCAAGCTGTCCAGGCTCTAAGAAAGCAAAACAGCCCCAAACCATGATGCACCCTCCACCATACTTTACAGTTGGGATGAGGTTTTGATGTTGGTGTGATGTGCCTTTTTTTCTCCACACAGTGTTGTGTGTTCCTTCCAAACAACTCAACTGTAGTTTCATCCACAGAATATTTTGCCAGTACCACTGTTTAGCATCCAGATGCACTTTTGCAAACTTCAGACATGCAGCAATTTTTTGGGGGACAGCAGTGGCTTCTTCCATGGTGTCCTCCCATGAACACCATTCTGACACTCTAGGATTCTTCTTAACTTCTTGACGCTACCCATCCCGGGATAATTGTCATCAGCAACCGCTGAATAGCATAGCGCCACAGTCAAATAATATTACTAAAAAATATTCATATTCATGAAATCACAAGTGCAATATTGCAAAACACAGCGTAGCCTTTTGTTAATCCACCTGTCGTCTCAGATGTTGAAATTATGCTTTACAGCGAAAGCAATCCAAGGGTTCGTGTAAGTTTATCGATCGCATGACAAAACCTTAAGGACACTTAGCATCAGGTAGCTTGGTCACGAAAATCAGAAAAGCAATCAAATGAATCGTTTACCTTTGAAGATCTTCAGATGTTTTACTCACGAGACTCCCAGTTACACAACAAATGTTCCTTTTGTTCCATAAAGATTATTTTAATTTCCAAAATACCTGTTTGTTTGTCGCGTTATGTTCAGAAATCCACAGGAAAGAGCGGTCACGACAACGCAGATGAAAATTCCAAATAATATCCATAATGTCCACAGAAACATGTCAAACGTTTTTTATAATCAATCCTCAGGTTGTAAAATATATATTCGATATTATATCAACCGGGAGTGTAGGTTTTTCAATAGGACAGGGAGAAACAATGGCCGCTTTACTCTGTTACGCAAAACTCACTCTGAGAACCCCCACCTATCCACTTACGCAATGTGATCTTTCTCGCAAATTTTTCAAAATAAAAGCATGAAACTATGTCTAAAGACTGTTGACACCTTAGAGAAGCCATTGAAAAATTAATCTGGTTGATATCCCTTTAAATGGAGGATAGGCATGCATAGGAACAGAGAGGTTTCAAAATAAGAGGCACTTCCTGATTGTTTTCGCCTGCAATATCAGTTATACTCACAGACAATATTTTGACAGTTTTAGAAACTTTAGAGTGTTTTCTATCCTAATCTGACAATTATATGCATATTCTAGTTTCTGGGGCTGAGAAATAGGCCTTTTCATATGGGTACATTTTTTTGCAAAAACGAAAATACTGCCCCCTACACACAAAAGGTTAACCTCATTGAGCATTTTGCGCCGTGCTCTTGCACAGAAGTTTTGTAGTGATATCTATGTTGTTGATATAAATATTTGTTGGTCTGTGGTGTGTAATGAGCAGCAAACAAACACCTGACACATTTATGAAATTGCTGTAACAGAACAGGTGTTGACATGTTGAATGCACCGAGCTGTCTGTTTGAACTACTGGCACACAGCGCAGACACCCATGCATTCCTCACAAGACACGCCACCAGTGGTC
>NC_034182.2:46306561-46322959 GCF_002021735.2 Oncorhynchus kisutch
TCGGTGAAGGAGTTCGATCAGTTGGAGTCTCTTCGTTCTGCTGTAGCCGGATTGAAGTGTTCCTTAGACAGAGTCTTGCACAACGGTAAACACACTCACAATGTTTACAGAATATGTGTCTATGAGTAGTGTGTCTATGTATAGTGTGTCTGTGTCTATGAGTAGTGTGTCTATGAGTAGTGTGTCTATGTGTCTATGTGTAGTGTGTCTATGAGTAGTGTGTCTATGAGTAGTGTGTCTATGAGTAGTGTGTCTATGAGTAGTGTGTCTATGAGTAGTGTGTCTGAGTAGTGTGTCTATGTGTAGTGTGTCTATGTGTAGTGTGTCTATGTGTAGTGTGTCTATTTGTCTATGAGTAGTGTGTCTATGAGTAGTGTGTCTATGAGTAGTGTGTCTATGAGTAGTGTGTCTATGAGTAGTGTGTCTGTGTGTAGTGTGTCTGTGTGTAGTGTGTCTATGTGTAGTGTGTCTATGTGTAGTGTGTCTATGTGTAGTGTGTCTATGTGTAGTGTGTCTATGTGTAGTGTGTCTATGTGTAGTGTGTCTATGAGTAGTGTGTCTATGAGTAGTGTGTCTATGTGTCTATATGTAGTGTGTCTGTGTAGTGTGTCTGTGTCTATGTGTAGTGTGTCTATGTCTATTTGTCTATGAGTAGTGTGTCTATGTGTAGTGTGTCTGTGTGTAGTGTGTCTGTGTGTAGTGTGTCTATGTGTCTATGTGTAGTGTGTCTATGTGTAGTGTGTCTATGTGTAGTGTGTCTATGAGTAGTGTGTCTATGAGTAGTGTGTCTATGAGTAGTGTGTCTATGAGTAGTGTGTCTATGAGTAGTGTGTCTATGTGTAGTGTGTCTATGTGTCTATATGTCTATGTGTAGTGTGTCTGTGTGTAGTGTGTCTGTGTGTAGTGTGTCTATGTGTCTATATGTCTATGTGTAGTGTGTCTATGTGTAGTGTGTCTGTGTGTAGTGTGTCTGTGTGTAGTGTGTCTGTGTAGTGTGTCTGTGTGTAGTGTGTCTGTGTGTAGTGTGTCTATGTGTAGTGTGTCTGTGTCTGTGTGTAGTGTGTCTGTGTCTGTGTGTAGTGTGTCTATGAGTAGTGTGTCTATGAGTAGTGTGTCTATGAGTAGTGTGTCTATGTGTAGTGTGTCTATGAGTAGTGTGTCTGTGTCTGTGTGTAGTGTGTCTATGAGTAGTGTGTCTATGAGTAGTGTGTCTATGAGTAGTGTGTCTATGAGTAGTGTGTCTATGAGTAGTGTGTCTATGAGTAGTGTGTCTGTGTCTATGTGTAGTGTGTCTATGAGTAGTGTGTCTATGAGTAGTGTGTCTATGAGTAGTGTGTCTATGAGTAGTGTGTCTATGAGTAGTGTGTCTATGTGTAGTGTGTCTATGTGTAGTGTGTCTGTGTAGTGTGTCTGTGTCTGTGTGTCTATGTGTAGTTTGTCTGTGTAGTTTGTCTATTTGTCTATGTGTAGTTTGTCTATGAGTAGTGTGTCTATGTATAGTGTGTCTATGTGTAGTGTGTCTATGTATAGTGTGTCTATGTATAGTGTGTCTATGTATAGTGTGTCTATGTGTAGTGTGTCTGTGTAGTGTGTCTATGTATAGTGGGTCTATGTATAGTGTGTCTATGTATAGTGTGTCTATGTATAGTGTGTCTATGTATAGTGTGTCTATGTGTCTATGTGTAGTGTGTCTATGTGTCTATGTGTAGTGTGTCTATGTGTCTGTCTATGTGTAGTGTGTCTATGTGTCTATGTGTAGTGTGTCTATGTGTAGTGTGTCTATGAGTAGTGTGTCTATAAGTAGTGTGTCTGTGTCTGTGTGTAGTGTGTCTGTGTCTATGTGTAGTGTGTCTGTGTCTGTGTGTAGTGTGTCTATGTGTAGTTTGTCTATGTGTCTATGTGTAGTGTGTCTATGTGTAGTGTGTCTATGTGTAGTGTGTCTATGAGTAGTGTGTCTATAAGTAGTGTGTCTGTGTGTAGTGTGTCTGTGTCTATGTGTAGTGTGTCTATGTGTAGTGTGTCTATGTGTAGTTTGTCTATGTGTCTATGTGTAGTGTGTCTATGTGTAGTGTGTCTATGTGTAGTGTGTCTATGAGTAGTGTGTCTATAAGTAGTGTGTCTGTGTGTAGTGTGTCTGTGTCTATGTGTAGTGTGTCTATGTATAGTGTGTCTATGTGTAGTGTGTCTATGTATAGTGTGTCTATGTATAGTGTGTCTATGTATAGTGTGTCTATGTGTCTATGTGTAGTGTGTCTATGTGTCTGTCTATGTGTAGTGTGTCTATGTATAGTGTGTCTATGTGTCTGTGTAGTGTGTCTATGTGTCTATGTGTAGTGTGTCTGTGTAGTGTGTCTATGTGTAGTGTGTCTATGAGTAGTGTGTCTATAAGTAGTGTGTCTGTGTGTAGTGTGTCTGTGTCTATGTGTAGTGTGTCTGTGTCTGTGTGTAGTGTGTCTATGTGTAGTGTGTCTATGTGTAGTGTGTCTATGAGTAGTGTGTCTATAAGTAGTGTGTCTGTGTCTATGTGTAGTGTGTCTATGTGTAGTTTGTCTATGTGTCTATGTATAGTGTGTCTATGTGTAGTGTGTGTCTATGTGTAGTGTGTCTACGTGTCTATGTGTAGTGTGTCTATGTGTAGTGTGTCTATGTGTAGTGTGTCTACGTGTCTATGTGTAGTGTGTCTATGTGTATTGTGTCTATAAGTAGTGTGTCTATAAGTAGTGTGTGTCTATGTGTAGTGTGTCTATGTATTGTGTGTAGTGTGTCTATGTGTAGTGTGTCTATGTGTAGTGTGTCTATGTCTATGTGTCTATGTGTAGTGTGTGTCTATGTATAGTGTGTCTATGTGGTGTATGTCTATGTGGTGTGTGTCTGTGTGGTGTGTGTCTCTGTGTAGTGTGTGTCTGTGTCTATGTGTCTGTGTAGTGTGTCTATTTGTCTATGTGTAGTGTGTGTCTGTGTGTGGTGTGTCTGTGTCTCTGTGTAGTGTGTGTAGTGTGTCTATTTGTCTATGTGTAGTGTGTGTCTGTGTGTGTAGTGTGTCTATGTGTAGTGTGTCTATGTGTCTCTGTGTAGCGTGTGTCTGTGTGTGTAGTGTTTCTATGTGTCTGTGTCTATATGTAGTGTGTGTAGTGTGTCTATGTGTCTATGTGTCTATGTGTTGTTTGTCTATGTGTAGTGTGTGACTGTGTGTAGTGTGTCTATGTGTCTACAGTGCCTTGCGAAAGTATTCGGCCCCCTTGAACTTTGCGACCTTTTACCACATTTCAGGCTTCAAACATAAAGATATAAAACTGTATTTTTTTGTGAAGAATCAACAAGTGGGACACAATCATGAAGTGGAACGACATTTTTTGGATATTTCAAACTTTTTTAACAAATCAAAAACTGAAAAATTGGGCGTGCAAAATTATTCAGCCCCTTTACTTTCAGTGCATCAAACTCTCTCCAGAAGTTCAGTGATGATATCTGAATTATCCAATGTTGACCTAAATGACTAATGATGATAAATACAATCCACCTGTGTGTAATCAAGTCTCCGTATAAATGCACCTGCACTGTGATAGTCTCAGAGGTCCGTTAAAAGCGCAGAGAGCATCATGAAGAACAAGGAACACACCAGGCAGGTCAGAGATACTGTTGTGAAGAAGTTTAAATTCGGATTTGGATACAAAAAGATTTCCCAAGCTTTAAACATCCCAAGGAGCACTGTGCAAGCGATAATATTGAAATGGAAGGAGTATCAGACCACTGCAAATCTACCAAGACCTGGCCGTCCCTCTAAACATTCAGCTCATACAAGGAGAAGACTGATCAGAGATGCAGCCAAGAGGCCCATGATCACTCTGGATGAACTGCAGAGATCTACAGCTGAGGTGGGAGACTCTGTCCATAGGACAACAATCAGTCGTATATTGCACAAATCTGGCCTTTATGGAAGAGTGGCAAGAAGAAAGACATTTCTTAAAGATATCCATAAAAAGTGTTGTTTAAAGTTTGCCACAAGCCACCTGGGAGACACACCAAACATGTGGAAGAAGGTGCTCTGGTCAGATGAAACCAAAATTGAACTTTTTGGCAACAATGCAAAACGTTATGTTTGGCGTAAAAGCAACACAGCTCATCACCCTGACCACATCATCCCCACTGTCAAACATGGTGGTGGCAGCATCATGGTTTGGGCCTGCTTTTCTTCAGCAGGGACAGGGAAGATGGTTAAAATTGATGGGAAGATGGATGGAGCCAAATACAGGACCATTCTGGAAGAAAACCTGATGGAGTCTGCAAAAGACCTGAGACTGGGACGGAGATTTGTCTTCCAACAAGACAATGATCCAAAACATAAAGCAAAATCTACAATGGAATGGTTCAAAAATAAACATATCCAGGTGTTAGAATGGCCAAGTCAAAGTCCAGACCTGAATCCAATCGAGAATCTGTGGAAAGAACTGAAAACTGCTGTTCACAAATGATCTCCATCCAACCTCACTGAGCTCGAGCTGTTTTGCAAGGAGGAATGGGAAAAAATGTCAGTCTCTCGATGTGCAAAACTGATAGAGACATACTGGCTGAATAATTTTGCACGCCCAATTTTTCAGTTCTTGATTTGTCAAAAAAGTTTTAAATATCCAATAAATGTCGTTCCACTTCATGATTGTGTCCCACTTGTTGTTGATTCTTCACAAAAAAATACAGTTTTATATCTTTATGTTTGAAGCCTGAAATGTGGCACAAGGTCGCAAAGTTCAAGGGGGCCGAATACTTTCGCAAGGCACTGTATGTGTAGTTTGTCTATGTGTAGTGTGTCTATGTATAGTTTGTGTATGTGGTGTGTGTCTGTGTCAATGTGTAGTCTGTGTGTAGTGTGTCTAGTGTTTCTATGTGTAGTGTGTCTGTGTGTAGTGTGTATATCTGTAGTGTGTCTATGTGTAGTGTGTCTATGTGTAGGGTGTGTCTGTGTGTGTAGTGTTTCTTTGTGTAGTGTGTCTATGTGTCTATGTGTAGGGTGTGTCTGTGTGTCTGTGTGTAGTGTGTCTGTGTGTAGTGTGTCTGTGTGTAGTGTGTCTGTGTGTAGTGTGTCTGTGTGTAGTGTGTCTATGTGTAGTGTGTCTATGTGTATATGTGTAGTGTCTGTGTGTCTGTGTGCAGTGTGTCTGTGTGTAGTGTGTATATCTGTAGTGTGTCTGTGTAGTGTGTCTATGTGTCTATGTGTAGGGTGTGTCTGTGTGTGTAGTGTTTCTTTGTGTAGTGTGTCTGTGTGTAGTGTGTCTATGTGTCTATGTGTAGGGTGTGTCTGTGTGTGTAGTGTGTCTATGTGTCTATGTGTAGGGTGTGTCTGTGTGTGTAGTGTGTGTCTATTGTAATATGTGAATGTCTGTATGTGTAGACACAGTTTCAGGGTGCTGTCCACTTGGCTGGTTGTCTGGCTCCTCCTCCTGCTACTTCTTCTCGTCTGACGGGTTACCATGGAACCAGGCTCGAGACTACTGCTCTAACTACAATGCCCAGCTGGCTGTACTGAAGACTGAACAGGACTGGGTAAGACACACACGTAGGTACGTACGTACACACACACACCACACGCACACACATATCCTAACTCTGTGTGTGTGGTGGGTGTGTGTTGCCAGGACTTTGTAACAGGCAGTACCAAGCCGCTGTTCTTTTGGGTTGGACTGTCAGATGAGAGGACAGGAGAATGGGAGTGGGTGGATGGAACACCTTATATCATGGACCGCAGGTACCACAGTCTGTGTTCTGATAATGTGTGTGTGTTCTGATAACGTGTGTGTGTTCTGATAACGTGTGTGTGTTCTGATAACGTGTGTGTGTTCTGATAACGTGTGTGTGTTCTGATAACGTGTGTGTGTTCTGATAACGTGTGTGTGTTCTGATAACGTGTGTGTGTTCTGATAACGTGTGTGTGTTCTGATAACGTGTGTGTGTTTGATAACGTGTGTGTGTGTTCTGATAACGTGTGTGTGTGTTCTGATAACGTGTGTGTGTGTTCTGATAACGTGTGTGTGTGTTCTGATAACGTGTGTGTGTGTTCTGATAACGTGTGTGTGTTCTGATAACATGTCTGTTCTGATAGTGTGTGTGTTCTGATAACGTGTGTGTGTTCTGATAATATAACGTGTGTGTTTGTGTGTGTTTAGCCAGTGGAAGCCGGGCCAGCCTGATAACTGGAAAGGCCATGGTCTGGGTGGGACAGAGGACTGTGCTATGATACATGCCAACGGACAGCTGAATGATGATCACTGTTCCCGTAGTTACCGCTACGTCTGTCAGGGACACACACTGACACACACTCACTGATACACACATTGTAACTGACACTGATATACACACACACACACACACACACACACTGATACACACACACACACACAGATACACACAACTCATACACACTGATACACACACACACTGATAAGTCACACTGACATACACACACACCGATACACACATTGTAACTCACACACCGATACACACATTGTAACTCACACACTGATACACACATTGTAACTCACACACTGATACACACACACACACACACTGATACACACAACTCACACACTGATATACACACACACAACTCACACACTGATATACACACACACACTGATACACACATTGTAACTCACACACTGACACACACACACACACACCAACAAGCTCTCACAGTCTTACTGTAGAATTAGACTTGTATCCACGTTCTCCAAACGTTAAACTTCAAAGTGTTTTTGACACCCTGGGTGCTCAGCATCGTTCAGTTTCACCAAATGTCAAATAAATTAAGAGTTAAAGTTTGGGATAGGGTAAAAAATACATATACTGAACAAAATTAACGCAACATGGAAAGTGTTTTTCATGAGCTGAAATAAATAGAAATGTTCAATAAGCACAAAAAAGCTGATTTCTCTCACATTTATTTCACACATGTGCAGTTTTGTTACACAATACAATGCTGACTGCAGGAATGTCCACCAGATCTATTGCCAGAGGATTGAATGTGAATTTCTATACCATAAGCAACATCATTTTAGAGATTTTTGCAGTACATTCCACCGGCCAGTAACCACGCCAGTTCAGGACCTCCACATCCGGCTTCTTCACCTGAGGGATCATCTGAGGAAGGGGAGGGGGTGCTCAGGAGTATTTCTGTGTGTAATAAAACCCTTTTGTTGAGAAAAAAATAATTCTGATTGGCTGGGAATGCCTCCCCAGTGGGTGGACCTGGCTCCCAAGTGGGTGGGCCTATGCCCTCCCAGGCCCACTCATTGTTGCGCCTCTGCCCAGTCATGTGAAATCCATTGATTTGGACTTAATTTATTTAAATTGATGGATTGAAATTGATGGATTGAGACGTCCAATTTTAAAGTCGATCTCCCTTCACACACACACAAGGCAATGTCTCCCCACATAACACAAACAGCCAAGGTTCTGATGTTCTGATATTAAACCACTACAACATGTGTCAACATGTCTGATTTTCTGATATTAAACCACTGTAACACGTATCAACATGTCTGATGTTCTGATATTAAACCACTGTAACACGTATCAACATGTCTGATGTTCTGATATTAAACCACTGCTCTTGCTAATTTCACAGCTTTTTAATAAGCTTTTACTTATCAGCCTCAAGGCCTTCATCTGAGGTTTTAGTCCCTATAGGGTTAGGGGTTAGGGTTAGAGGGTTGGGGACACATTATTGATACCAGATAGGTATTAAGTGTGCAAGTGGGGCTAAATATATCGTCCAGTATATTTTAATGGAAAAAAAAACAAAAAAACCACATCAAATGGGAAAGACAAGACATGACAATTAATCCACAACAGGAATAAAGGATGAGCGCAAGGGGGAGGGGAAGGAAAAGGGGGGAGGGGAAGGAAAAGGGGGGAGGGGAAGGAAAAGGGGGGAGGGGAAGGAAAAGGGGGGAGGGGAAGGAAAAGGGGGGAGGGGAAGGAAAAGGGGGGAGGGGAAGGAAAAGGGGGGGAGGGGAGGAAAAGGGGGAGTGGAAGGAAAAGGGGGGAGTGGAAGGAAAAGGGGGGAGTGGAAGGAAAAGGGGGGAGTGGAAGGAAAAGGGGGGAGTGGAAGGAAAAGGGGGGAGTGGAAGGAAAAGGGGGGAGTGGAAGGAAAGGGGGGAGTGGAAGGAAAGGGGGGGAGTGGAAGGAAAGGGGGGGAGTGGAAGGAAAAGGGGGGAGGGGAAGAAAAGGGACGGAAAGTACCTGAGATTCAGAGTTAAGAAATTCAAGTCAGAATCTAGGTCAAGATTCAGGATTAGGGATTAGAGCTTGAGGTGGGGTTAAGGTCAGGATTATGTTCAGGGTCAGGATTAGATCTGAGGTTATTGTCAGGGCTGAGGTTAAATTCAGGACCGGGGTTAAGGTTAGAGCTAGGGTGGGGATTGCTGCGGTTAAGGGTGAGGTTAAGGTCAGGGTTAGGGTCAGGGTTATAGTCAAAATTAGGTTTTAGGATTAGGTTTAGGCTTATATGGTTAAGGTTAGGGTTAGGGTTAGGGGTTAGGGTTAGGGTTAGGGTTAGGTTTTGAATATAATTGTGTTTCGTTTCAACTAGTTAGTTTTACGGTGCACAGGCCTATCTCCTGTATATCCCTCCCCTTTCTGCTGATCTAATATAATTAGGTGTAGTACTTAAAAAGGCCTGTAGATGTCCTCCTAGGATCATAAATTAAACTGAGATAGGCTCCAAGTTGCCTCTTTTTCTGGGTGGCAGTGTAGAAGTCAACGTGGTGAGAGATTCATTCAACCATAGTGTTGTAAAATTTGAACATAAACGCCATATTGTGCATTTAAATGGTTTTATTGTTTTGTTAAAGGAAAGGAAAAACCTAAAAGAGGAAGTGCCAAACTAAAACCAAACAAACCATAAATATATAGAGAGTAAAAATAAAATATGAATAAAACCATGTTCTTCTCCATCCATTTTCCTGTCTGTTAAAACCCATTTTCTAAAACCTCTCATTCAGGCCATTTGGCGTTATTGTCTGTAGGTGCTGGATCCACTTCCGTTCTACCCTCTTTCGCTGCCCACAGGTCCAGCCTATATATGACTGTAACCCTGATATGGTAAGGTGAGTGATGGGGTGCTCCTGGAAGTGGGTTATGAGTTCCGTTTGTAGGTGTGCCCTTTTAATGGGTTAGGGTTAGGGGGTTAGGGTTAGGGGTTAGGGTTAGGTTTCTAGTTTTGAGTCGGTTGATCCACTTCCATCTCTGACACGTGGAAGCTGAAGGGGGGGAAGGGAGGGGTGTGCACTCCACATCATATACGCGCGGGCCGGAGGGGTCCAGGCGGGGCCGGCCAAAGTAGTAGGCCCCATGGTTGCCCACTTGTAGATTAACCCGTTGGTCTGTCTGTAGGGTTAGGGTTAGGTATGGTTTTTAGAATGGTTAAGGTTAGGGTTAAGGTTAGGGTAAGGTATAGTTTTTTAGAATGGTTAAGCTTAGGGTTAGGTTTAGGGTAAGGTATAGTTTTTTAGAATGGTTAAGGTTAGGTTTAGGTAGGTCTGTCAACTCGACGTAGGATCAGGCAAAACCCTTGAGTTGCGTATGTTATGCAGGTCTGGTCCTCGGTTGGTTGCCATGTGTCCATGTTGAGTGGTATGGTCATGATGTCTAGGTCCGCACTTCAACGGAAGTGGAAAGCATAGTGCAACCTAGGAGTTTACTCTCTTTCGCATCCTTCTTTTTTAGCTCCACGTTGTCTATGTATTTACTTCTGTGTTCGTCAGTCTTTTGGTCCTGGATGTTTTCAATCATGTGTGTAATTAGGAGTTATTCCCTTCCAGGATCCTGACCCATGTCTAGTCGAATCCAGCTGGTCTGTATGGGTATACTCGGCGTAGGATCAGGCAAAACCATCGAGTTGCATACCTTGTGCAGGTCCGGATCTCAGTTGGATGCAATGTGTCCCTGTCAAGTGGTTAGTCTTTAAACTACCAGTGGTTTGAGCAGACAAAAACCCAGAAGGCGAGCCCTCTCTACGGTTGTCATGCATCCGCCCTTGGAGTTCCGTCCTGTGTTTCGGTAGGTGTATGGAGGGTTTAGGATCAGGCAAATCTTCTCTGGTTTTCGTATCGTACGTCTGCCAGTAGTAAAAGTTGATTGCCATGTGTCCAT
Source organism: Oncorhynchus kisutch (assembly GCF_002021735.2). Lineage (NCBI taxonomy): Eukaryota > Metazoa > Chordata > Actinopteri > Salmoniformes > Salmonidae > Oncorhynchus > Oncorhynchus kisutch. The sequence continues at coordinate 46,316,708 of NC_034182.2, forward strand.
ACCAACCATCTCAGTCGTAGGTAATTCAGTAGTTTGGGTGATAGTGACCCGTGGAGCTACTCCCTTCCAGGATCGTAGTGTTTCAGTGGTATGTCAACCCAAGACAGTGATTTTTTTTTCGTAGTCTAGGTAAAAAAGTGGTTCGGTTGTCCAGGCTTAGTACGGCGGGGTAAGGGGTCCCCCAGAATTGTTCTGTGGGATCCAATTCTCCGCCAAACATTATCTGGGCACCCCAGGAATTACACGGCCGATGCGAGTCCTCCAGCCGCAGCGCCTGACCCAAAAGCCCCACTTTTCGAGGACTTAACTGCCCCAACCCGCTAGGATGAAACACGCGCTACTGAACGTACTGCCAATCCAATTCTAAACTGGGGTAGATAGTCGTCCAGCGCGGTACGCGAGTCTCCTGTTTTTGTGGGGCTGGGAGGGGTGAGCCGATTGGTCTGCCAACAGAACCCCGAGAGGTCCCGAAGGAGTCCGGTCTATCCATATCCTCCTGTCTTCTTGCTTGGTGTATGGAAGGGCCTAATTTCTTAGGGTGTAATCGCTGCGGGGGAGTCGCCAAGGTCGGGGTCCCCAGAGTAGTTGGAGAAAAAAGGTTCTCGTCCGTTGGGGGTGCTGGTGGGTATCTTCAAAAAACGTGTTTTAGAAGGATGGTGGGTTGGTGAAGTTTTTTTTGTTAAATTTGGTCTATTTGTGTTCCATTTTTTTGTTTCTTTTCGTCAAGGGTCCATGGTCATGGTAACCCTGAGTTCAAGAGACTTTAAAAAATAATATATATATATATATATATATATATGAGCATGATTTTTTTATTTAATTTAATTGTAATTAATTTTTAAATTGAGTTGTTTCCTATTGATCAAGGCTCCATGGTCATGGTAACCCCAAGAGAAGAAAATTTGATATTTTGTTAAATATAAATTGGTTCCCTAGTGATTATTGGTACAGGATCCAAGGGATCATTAAGGATAAATATAAAGTGAATTTTAAAGAGTCCGTAGTCACTGTAGCTCTGGAATACTATAAAATATCTATTTTTAGGGGAGCCTACTGGTAAAAAGGCCCTATGGCTAAGTATTGGTGTCTGTCTGTCAGTAGGGTTGGGACCAAGGATGGGGTGGGGGTACACATGCATACACACATGAACATAAAGGGGGATGTGCCTATACACATATTTTTACATATACAAAAGCATACACATACAACCCCACAAGTGGTGTGAGGGATAGCATACAACGTCACACTCCACTACATCCCAGTGTGTGCATATATATGAGAGCTGTGTAAAAATTAAGGAAAGAAAAGTGTACAAATAAAATAGTAGCCAAAAGGAGCCACGACGCATTTCTGCCTTACTCATCAGGTAGCAGGGAGGAGAATATATAAATCTAATTGAAATAATAGGTGCAAAAAAGTAGTACAAATGTATGTATATATATCTACATGTACAGTAGGGTGTACTATGTAATTTACTTGCCTTGAATGTAGTCCTGGTTGGGTGTGTGGAGCGAAATGCTGCCTGTCCGGTGGTCTCCCTGTAAAGTTGTGAGGAGTGCTACCTCTCTGGTTATATTATGACAGACCAGCTAGATCTACTGTCTCTATTATATTATGACAGACCAGCTAGATCTACTGTCTCTATGTCTCTATTACATTATGACAGACCAGCTAGATCTACTGTCTCTATTATAATATGACAGACCAGCTAGATCTACTGTCTCTATTATATTTTGACAGACCAGGTAGATCTACTGTCTCTATTATAATATGACAGACCAGCTTGATCTACTGTCTCTATTATATTTTGACAGACCAGGTAGATCTACTGTCTCTATTATATTATGACAGACCAGCTAGATCTACTGTCTCTATTATATTATGACAGACCAGCTTGATCGACTGTCTCTATTATATTATGACAGACAAGCTAGATCTACTGTCTCTATTATACTATGACAGACCAGCTAGATCTACTGTCTCTATGTCTCTATTATATGATGACAGACCAGCTAGATCTACTGTCTCTATTGTACTATGACAGACCAGCTAGGTCTACTGTCTCTATTATATTTTGACAGACCCGGTCGATCTACTGTCTCTATTGTATTATTACAGACCAGCTAGATCTACTGTCTCTATTATATTATGACATACCAGACAGATCTACTGTCTCTATTATAATATGACACACCAGGTTGATCTACTGTCTCTATTATATTATGATAGACCAGCTAGATCTACTGTCTCTATTATACTATGACAGACCAGGTAGACCTACTGTCTCTATTATATTATTACAGACCAGCTAGATCTACTGTCTCTATTATATTATGATAGACCAGCGAGATCTACTGTCTCTATTATATTATGAAAGACCAGCTAGATCTACTGTCTTTATTATATTATGAGAGACCAACTAGATCTACTGTCTCTATTATATTATGAGAGACCAGCTTGATCTACAGTCTCTATTATATTATGACAGACCAGGTAGATCTACTGTCACTATTATATTAAGACATACCAGCTAGATCTACTGCCTCTATTATAATATGACAGACCAGCTAGGTCTACTGTCTCTATGTCTCTATTACATTATGACAGACCAGCTAGATCTACTGTCTCTATTATATTATGACAGACCAGCTGGATCTACTGTCTCTTTGTCTCTATTATATGATGACAGACCAGCTAGATCTACTGTCTCTATTGTACTATGACAGACCAGCTAAGTCTACTGTCCTCTATTATATTTTGACAGACCCGGTAATCTACTGTCTCTATTAATTATTACAGACCAGTTAGATACTGGTCTCTATTAGAATTATGATAGACCAGCTAGATCTACCTGTCTCTATTAATATTATGACAATAACCAGCCAGATCTAACTGTCCTCTATTATAAATATGACAGACCAGGTTGATCTACTGTCTCTATTATATTTGATAGACCCTAGATTATGACAGACCAGCTAGATCTACTGTCTCTATTATATTATGACAGACCAGCTAGATCTACTGTCTCTATTATATTATGACAGACCAGCTAGATCTACTGTCTCTATTATATTATGACAGACCAGCTAGATCTACTGTCTCTATTATATTATGACAGACCAGCTAGATCTACTGTCTCTATTATATTATGACAGACCAGCTAGATCTACTGTCTCTATTATATTATGACAGACCAGCTAGATCTACTACTCTCTATTATTTTTGACAGACCAGCTAGATCTACTGTCTCTATTATTTATGACAGACCAGCTAGATCTACTGTCTCTTGTCTCTATTACATATGACAGACCAGTAGATCTGTCTCTATTATATTTGACAGACCAGCTAGATCTACTGTTTCTATTATATTATTTACATACCAGCTAAATCTACTGTCTCTATTATATTATGACAGACCAGCTAGATCTACTGTCTCTATTATATATGACAGACCAGCTAGATCTACTGTCTCTATTATATTATGACAGACCAGCTAGATCTACTGTCTCTATTATATTATGACAGACCAGCTAGATCTACTGTCTCTATTATATTATGACAGACCAGCTAGATCTACTGTCTCTATTATATTATGACAGACCAGCTAGATCTACTGTCTCTATTATTATGACAGACCAGCTAGATCTACTGTCTCTCTATTATATTATGACAGACCAGCTAGATCTACTGTCTCTATTATATTATGACAGACCAGCTAGATCTACTGTCTCTATTATATTATGACAGACCAGCTAGATCTACTGTCTCTATTATATATGACAGACCAGCTAGATCTACTGTCTCTATTATATTATGACAGACCAGCTAGATCTACTGTCTCTATTATATTATGACAGACCAGCTAGATCTACTGTCTCTATTCTCTATTATATTATGACAGACCAGCTAGATCTACTGTCTCTATTATATATGACAGACCAGCTAGATCTACTGTCTCTATTATATTATGACAGACCAGCTAGATCTACTGTCTCTATTATATTATGACAGACCAGCTAGATCTACTGTCTGTCTCTATTATATGATGACAGACCAGCTAGATCTACTGTCTCTATTATATTATGACAGACCAGCTAGATCTACTGTCTCTATTATATTTTGACAGACCAGCTAGATCTACTGTCTCTATTATTATTACAGACCAGCTAGATCTACTGTCTCTATTATATTATGACAGACCAGCTAGATCTACTGTCTCTATTATATTATGACAGACCAGCTAGATCTAATGTCTCTATTGTCTCTATTATATTATGACAGACCAGCTAGATCTACTGTCTCTATTATATTAACAGACCAGCTGATCTACTCTCTGTCTCTATTATATGATGACAGACCAGCTAGATCTACTGTCTCTATTATATTATGACAGACCAGCTAGATCTACTGTCTCTATTATATTATGACAGACCAGCTAGATCTACTGTCTCTATAATTATGACAGACCAGCTAGATCTACTGTCTCTATTATATTATGACAGACCAGCTAGATCTACTGTCTCTATTATAATATGACAGACCAGCTAGATCTACTGTCTCTATGTTATGACAGACCAGCTAGATCTACTGTCTCTATTATATTATGACAGACCAGCTAGATCTACTGTCTCTATTCTCTATTATGACAGACCAGCTAGATCTACTGTCTCTATTATATTATGACAGACCAGCTAGATCTACTGTCTCTATTATATTATGACAGACCAGCTAGATCTACTGTCTCTATTATATTATGACAGACCAGCTAGATCTACTGTCTCTATTATATTATGACAGACCAGCTAGATCTACTGTCTCTATTATATTATGACAGACCAGCTAGATCTACTGTCTCTATTATATATGACAGACCAGCTAGATCTACTGTCTCTATTATATTATGACAGACCAGCTAGATCTACTGTCTCTATATAATTATGACAGACCAGCGAGATCTACTGTCTCTATTATATATGACAGACCAGCTAGATCTACTGTCTCTATTATATATGACACCAGCTAGATCTACTGTCTCTATTATATTATGACAGACCAGCTAGATCTACTGTCTCTATTATATTATGACAGACCAGCTAGATCTACTGTCTCTATTATATTATGACAGACCAGCTAGATCTACTGTCTCTATTATATTATGACAGACCAGCTATCTACTGTCTCTGTCTCTATTATATTATGACAGACCAGCTAGATCTACTGTCTCTATTATATTATGACAGACCAGCTAGATCTACTGTCTCTATTATATTATGACAGACCAGCTAGATCTACTGTCTCTATTATATTATGACAGACCAGCTAGATCTACTGTCTCTATTATATTATGACAGACCAGCTAGATCTACTGTCTCTATTATATTATGACAGACCAGCTAGATCTACTGTCTCTATTATATTATGACAGACCAGCTAGATCTACTGTCTCTATTATATTATGACAGACCAGCTAGATCTACTGTCTCTATTATATTATGACAGACCAGCTAGATCTACTGTCTCTATTATATTATGACAGACCAGCTAGATCTACTGTCTCCTATTATAGTATGACAGACCAGCTAGATCTACTGTCTCTATTATAATATGACAGAACCAGCTAGATCTTACTGTCTCTATGTCTCTATTAATTTATGACAGACCAGCTAGATCTACTGTCTCTATTATATTATGACAGACCAGCTAGATCTACTGTCTCTATTATATTATGACAGACCAGCTAGATCTACTGTCTCTATTATATTATGACAGACCAGCTAGATCTACTGTCTCTATTATATTATGACAGACCAGCTAGATCTACTGTCTCTATTATATTATGACAGACCAGCTAGATCTACTGTCTCTATTATAATATGACAGACCAGCTAGATCTACTGTCTCTATTATATTATGACAGACCAGCTAGATCTACTGTCTCTCTTGTCTCTATTATTATGACAGACCAGCTAGATCTACTGTCTCATTATATTATGACAGACCAGCTAGATCTACTGTCTCTATTATATTATGACAGACCAGCTAGATCTACTGTCTCTATTATATTATGACAGACCAGCTAGATCTACTGTCTCTATTATATTATGACAGACCAGCTAGATCTACTGTCTCTATTATATTATGACAGACCAGCTAGATCTACTGTCTCTATTATATTATGAAATACCAGCTAGATCTACTGTCTCTATATATTATACAGACCAGCTAGATCTACTGTCTCCTATTATAGTATGA
>NC_034182.2:46323059-46338059 GCF_002021735.2 Oncorhynchus kisutch
GAGGACTCACTAAACAGAGAACATCCCTGTCATCCCTACTGCTCTGATCTGGAGACTCACTAAACAGAAACATCCCTGTCATCCCTACTCCTCTGTCTGGAGACTCACTAACTGAGAACATTCCCGCGTCATCTCTACTGCTCTGATCTGAGGACTCATTAAACAGAGAACATCCCTGGTCCCTACTCTCTATCTGAGGACTCATAAACAGAGAACCATCCCGGTCATCGCCTACGTTCTCTGAATCTGGAGATCTCACTAACAGAAACATCCCTGTCATCCCTACTGTCTCTGATTCTGGAGGACTCACAAACAGAGAACATCCCGGATCATCCCTACTGTCTCTTCTGGAGGACTCACTAAACAGAGGAACATCCCTGCGTGATCCTGTTCGTCTCTGATCTGGAGGGATAACTCACTAAACAGAAAACATCCCCGGTCATCCCTACTGTCTCTGAATCTGGAGGACTCAGCTAAACAGAGAACAGTCGCCCTGGGTCATCCCCGGTCATCCCTACTGTCTCTGATCTGGAAGGACTCACCTGAAACAGAGAACATTCCCTTGCGTCATCCCTACTGTCTCTGTCTGGAGGACTCACTAAACAGCAGAACTCCCCGGTCATCCCTATCTGGTCTCTGATCTGGAGGACTCACTAAACAGAGAACATCCCTGAGTGATCCCTACTGTCTCTGATCTGGAGGACTCACTAAACAGAAAAACATCCCTGGTCATCCCTACTGCCTCTGATCTGGAGGACTCCCACTACACAGAGAACATCCCTGGTCATCCCCACTGCCTCTGATCTGGAGGACTCACTAAACAGAGAACATCCCTGGGTCCCACTGCCTCTGATCTGGAGGACTCACTAAACAGAGAACAGTCCCTGGTTCATCCCTACTGTCTCTGATCTGAAGGACTCACTAAACAGAGAACATCCCTGGTCATCCCTACTGTCTCTGATCTGGAGGACTCACTAAACAGAGAACATCCCCGGTCATCCCTACTGTCTCTGATCTGGAGGACTCACTAAACAGAGAACATCCCTGGTCATCCCTACTGTCTCTGATCTGGAGGACTCACTAAACAGAAAACATCCCTGGTCATCCCTACTGCCTCTGATCTGGAGGACTCACTAAACAGAGAACATCCCTGGTCATCCCTACTGCCTCTGATCTGGAGGACTCACTAAACAGAGAACATCCCTGGTCATCCCTACTGCCTCTGATCTGGAGGACTCACTAAACAGAGAAAATCCCTGGTCATCCCTACTGTCTCTGATCTGGAGGACTCACTAAACAGAGAACATCCCTGGTCATCCCTACTGCCTCTGATCTGGAGGACTCACTAAACAGAGAACATCCCTGGTCATCCCTACTGCCTCTGATCTGGAGGACTCACTAAACTGAGAACATCCCTGGTCATCTCTACTGCCTCTGATCTGGAGGACTCACTAAACAGAGAACATCCCTGGTCCCTACTGCCTCTGATCTGGAGGACTCACTAAACAGAGAACATCCCTGGTCATCCCTACTGCCTCTGATCTGGAGGACTCACTAAACAGAGAACATCCCTGGTCATCCCTACTGCCTCTGATCTGGAGGACTCACTAAACAGAGAACATCCCTGGTCATCCCTACTGCCTCTGATCTGGAGGACTCACTAAACGGAGAACATCCCTGGTCATCTCTACTGCCTCTGATCTGGAGGACTCACTAAACAGAGAACATCCCTGGTCCCTACTGCCTCTGATCTGGAGGACTCACTAAACAGAGAACATCCCCGGTCATCCCTACTGTCTCTGATCTGGAGGACTCACTAAACAGAGAACATCCCTGGTCATCCCTACTGTCTCTGATCTGTAGGACTCACTAAACAGAGAACATCCCCGGTCATCCCTACTGTCTCTGATCTGGAGGACTCACTAAACAGAGAACATCCCTGGTCATCCCTACTGTCTCTGATCTGGAGGACTCACTAAACAGAGAACATCCCTGGCCTCTACTGCCTCTGATCTGGAGGACTCACTAAACAGAGAACATCCCCGGTCATCCCTACTGTCTCTGATCTCGAGGACTCACTAAACAGAGACCATCCCCGGTCATCCCTACTGTCTCTGATCTGCAGGACTCACTAAACAGAAAACATCCCCGGTCATCCCTACTGTCTCTGATCTGGAGGACTCACTAAACAGAGAACATCCCTGGTCATCCCTACTGTCTCTGATCTGGAGGACTCACTAAACAGAGAACATCCCTGGTCATCTCTACTGCCTCTGATCTGGAGGACTCACTAAACAGAGAACATCCCTGGTCATCCCTACTGCCTCTGATCTGGAGGACTCACTAAACTGAGAACATCCCTGGTCATCTCTACTGCCTCTGATCTGGAGGACTCACTAAACAGAGAACATCCCTGGTCATCCCTACTGTCTCTGATCTGGAGGACTCACTAAACAGAGACCATCCCCGGTCATCCCTACTACCTCTGACCTGGCGGACTCACTAAACAGAAAACATCCCTGGTCATCCCTACTGCCTCTGACCTGGCGGACTCACTAAACAGAGAACATCCCTGGTCATCCCTACTGCCTCTGACCTGGCGGACTCACTAAACAGAGAACATCCCTGGTCATCCCGACTGCCTCTGATCTGGCGGACTCACTAAACAGAAAACATCCCTGGTCATCCCTACTGCCTCTGATCTGGAGGACTCACTAAACAGAGAACATCCCTGGTCATCCCTACTGCCTCTGATCTGGAGGACTCACTAAACAGAGAACATCCCTGGTCATCTCTACTGTCTCTGATCTGGAGGACTCACTAAACAGAGAACATCCCTGGTCATCCCTACTGTCTCTGATCTGGAGGACTCACTAAACAGAGACCATCCCCGGTCATCCCTACTGCCTCTGACCTGGCGGACTCACTATACAGAAAACATCCCTGGTCATCCCTACTGCCTCTGACCTGGAGGACTCACTAAACAGAGAACATCCCTGGTCATCCCTACTGCCTCTGATCTGGAGGACTCACTAAACTGAGAACATCCCTGGTCATCTCTACTGCCTCTGACCTGGCGGACTCACTAAACAGAGAACATCCCTGGTCATCCCTACTGCCTCTGATCTGGAGGACTCACTAAACAGAGAACATCCCTGGTCATCCCTACTGTCTCTGATCTGGAGGACTCACTAAACAGAGAACATCCCTGGTCATCCCTACTGCCTCTGATCTGGAGGACTCACTAAACAGAGAACATCCCTGGTCATCTCTACTGTCTCTGATCTGGAGGACTCACTAAACAGAGAACATCCCTGGTCATCCCTACTGTCTCTGATCTGGAGGACTCACTAAACAGAGACCATCCCCGGTCATCCCTACTGCCTCTGACCTGGCGGACTCACTATACAGAAAACATCCCTGGTCATCCCTACTGCCTCTGACCTGGAGGACTCACTAAACAGAGAACATCCCTGGTCATCCCTACTGCCTCTGATCTGGAGGACTCACTAAACTGAGAACATCCCTGGTCATCTCTACTGCCTCTGACCTGGCGGACTCACTAAACAGAGAACATCCCTGGTCATCCCTACTGCCTCTGACCTGGCGGACTCACTAAACAGAAAACATCCCTGGTCATCCCTACTGCCTGTGATCTGGACGACTCACTAAACAGAGAACATCCCTGGTCATCCCTACTGCCTCTGACCTGGTGGACTCACTAAACAGAAAACATCCCTGGTCATCCCTACTGCCTGTGATCTGGAGGACTCACTAAACAGAGAACATCCCTGGTCATCTCTACTGCCTCTGATCTGGAGGACTCACTAAACAGAGAACATCCCTGGTCATCCCTACTGCCTCTGATCTGGAGGACTCACTAAACAGAGAACATCCCTGGTCATCCCTACTGCCTCTGATCTGGAGGACTCACTAAACAGAGAACATCCCTGGTCATCCCTACTGCCTCTCATCTGGAGGACTCACTAAACAGAGAACATCCCTGGTCATCCCTACTGTCTCTGATCTGGAGGACTCACTAAACAGAGAACATCCCTGGTCATCTCTACTGCCTCTGATCTGGAGGACTCACTAAACAGAGAACATCCCTGGTCATCCCTACTGCCTCTGATCTGGAGGACTCACTAAACAGAGAACATCCCTGGTCATCCCTACTGCCTCTGACCTGGCGGACTCACTAAACAGAAAACATCCCTGGTCATCCCTACTGCCTGTGATCTGGAGGACTCACTAAACAGAGAACATCCCTGGTCATCTCTACTGCCTCTGATCTGGAGGACTCACTAAACAGAGAACATCCCTGGTCATCCCTACTGCCTCTGATCTGGAGGACTCACTAAACAGAGAACATCCCTGGTCATCCCTACTGCATCTGACCTGGCTGACTCACTAAACAGAGAACATCCCTGGTCATCCCTACTGCCTCTGATCTGGCGGACTCACTAAACAGAAAACATCCCTGGTCATCCCTACTGCCTCTGACCTGGAGGACTCACTAAACAGAGAACATCCCTGGTCATCCCTACTGCCTCTGATCTGGAGGACTCACTAAACTGAGAACATCCCTGGTCATCTCTACTGCCTCTGACCTGGCGGACTCACTAAACAGAGAACATCCCTGGTCATCCCTACTGCCTCTGATCTGGAGGACTCACTAAACAGAGAACATCCCTGGTCATCCCTACTGTCTCTGATCTGGAGGACTCACTAAACAGAGAACATCCCTGGTCATCCCTACTGCCTCTGACCTGGCGGACTCACTAAACAGAAAACATCCCTGGTCATCCCTACTGCCTGTGATCTGGAGGACTCACTAAACAGAGAACATCCCTGGTCATCTCTACTGCCTCTGATCTGGAGGACTCACTAAACAGAGAACATCCCTGGTCATCCCTACTGCCTCTGATCTGGAGGACTCACTAAACAGAGAACATCCCTGGTCATCCCTACTGCCTCTGACCTGGCGGACTCACTAAACAGAAAACATCCCTGGTCATCCCTACTGCCTGTGATCTGGAGGACTCACTAAACAGAGAACATCCCTGGTCATCTCTACTGCCTCTGATCTGGAGGACTCACTAAACAGAGAACATCCCTGGTCATCCCTACTGCCTCTGATCTGGAGGACTCACTAAACAGAGAACATCCCTGGTCATCCCTACTGCCTCTGACCTGGCGGACTCACTAAACAGAAAACATCCCTGGTCATCCCTACTGCCTGTGATCTGGAGGACTCACTAAACAGAGAACATCCCTGGTCATCTCTACTGCCTCTGATCTGGAGGACTCACTAAACAGAGAACATCCCTGGTCATCCCTACTGCCTCTGATCTGGAGGACTCACTAAACAGAGAACATCCCTGGTCATCCCTACTGCCTCTGACCTGGCGGACTCACTAAACAGAAAACATCCCTGGTCATCCCTACTGCCTGTGATCTGGAGGACTCACTAAACAGAGAACATCCCTGGTCATCTCTACTGCCTCTGATCTGGAGGACTCACTAAACAGAGAACATCCCTGGTCATCCCTACTGCCTGTGATCTGGAGGACTCACTAAACAGAGAACATCCCTGGTCATCCCTACTGCCTCTGACCTGGCGGACTCACTAAACAGAAAACATCCCTGGTCATCCCTACTGCCTGTGATCTGGAGGACTCACTAAACAGAGAACATCCCTGGTCATCTCTACTGCCTCTGATCTGGAGGACTCACTAAACAGAGAACATCCCTGGTCATCCCTACTGCCTCTGATCTGGAGGACTCACTAAACAGAGAACATCCCTGGTCATCCCTACTGCCTCTGATCTGGAGGACTCACTAAACAGAGAACATCCCTGGTCATCCCTACTGCCTCTCATCTGGAGGACTCACTAAACAGAGAACATCCCTGGTCATCCCTACTGTCTCTGATCTGGAGGACTCACTAAACAGAGAACATCCCTGGTCATCCCTACTGCCTCTGATCTGGAGGACTCACTAAACAGAGAACATCCCTGGTCATCCCAGTTTTACTTTTGATACTTAAGTACATTTAAAACCAAATACTTTTAGACTTTTCCTCAAGTAATATTTTACTGGGTCTTTTACTTACTTACTTTACTTTTACTCAAGTAAAACTTTTTCCACCACTGATTGGGAGGCTAACTTTCCTTGCTAGTTTACAGCTTAAACTAATGTCAATTCACTACCCTAGTAGCTTGTTTTCAATAATATGCAGACCATCAAGTCAATGTATTACTGATCACCCAAAACGTTATTGATTCACTCCCCCCCCCCATCCCCGAGCTGACAAGGTAAAAAAAAATCTGTCCTTCTGCTCCTGAACAGGCAGTTAACCCTGTGTTCCCTGGTAGGCCATCATTGAAAACAAGCATGTGTTCTTAACTGGCTTGCCTTGTTAAATAAAGGTAATATATATAAATATTGTTAAATAGAGGTAATATATATAAATATTGTTAAATAGAGGTAATATATATAAATATTGTTAAATAAAGGTAATATATATAAATATTGTTAAATAGAGGTTATATATATATATTTTTTAAGATCCCAATGATTGAGTTTATCTGTCTGGATCATTCTGTTACTTTGGTTAAAATGCCTTCTTTTTTTACTGTGATAGCGTGATGGTATTGAGTATTATTTTATTTCACCTTTATTTAACCAGGTATTTATATATATAACCCTAACCCTTTATTTAACCAGGTATTTATATATATAACCCTAACCCTTTATTTAACCAGGTATTTATATATATAACCCTAACCCTTTATTTAACCAGGTATTTATAACCCTAACCCTTTATTTAACCAGGTATTTATATATATAACCCTTTATTTAACCAGGTATTTATATATATAACCCTTTATTTAACCAGGTATTTATATATATAACCCTTTATTTAACCAGGTATTTATATATATAACCCTTTATTTAACCAGGTATTTATATATATATAACCCTTTATTTAACCAGGTATTTATATATATAACCCTTTATTTAACCAGGTATTTATATATATAACCCTAACCCTTTATTTAACCAGGTATTATATATATAACCCTAACCCTTTATTTAACCAGGTATTTATATATATAACCCTTTATTTAACCAGGTATTTATATATATAACCCTTTATTTAACCAGGTATTTATATATATAACCCTAACCCTTTATTTAACCAGGTATTTATATATATAACCCTTTATTTAACCAGGTATTTATATATATAACCCTTTATTTAACCAGGTATTTATATATATAACCCTAACCCTTTATTTAACCAGGTATTTATATATATAACCCTATATTTAACCAGGTATTTATATATATAACCCTATATTTAACCAGGTATTTATATATATAACCCTAACCCTTTATTTAACCAGGTATTTATATATATAACCCTAACCCTTTATTTAACCAGGTATTTATATATATAACCCTAACCCTTTATTTAACCAGGTATTTATATATATAACCCTTTATTTAACCAGGTATTTATATATATAACCCTAACCCTTTATTTAACCAGGTATTTATATATATAACCCTAACCCTTTATTTAACCAGGTATTTATATATATAACCCTTTATTTAACCAGGTATTTATATATATAACCCTATATTTAACCAGGTATTTATATATATAACCCTATATTTAACCAGGTATTTATATATATAACCCTAACCCTTTATTTATCCAGGTATTTATATATATAACCCTAACCCTTTATTTAACCAGGTATTTATATATATAACCCTTTATTTAACCAGGTATTTATATATATAACCCTAACCCTTTATTTAACCAGGTAGGTCAGTTGAGAACAAGTTCTCATTTACAATTCGACCTGGCCAAGATAAAGCAAAGCAGTTCGACACATACAACGACACAGAGTTACACATGGAGTAAAACAAACATACAGTCAATAATACAGTAGAAACAAGTCTATATACAATGTGAGCAAATGAGGTGAGAAGGGAGGTTGTCACGGGATTCTTCTGTTGAAGGAAAGGCTGACCAAAACGCGGCGTGGTTTGTGTTCATCTTGATATTTAATTAAAGAAAGTACTGAACACTGAATACAAAAACAATAAACAAATAACGATCGTGAAGCTAAATGAGACCTGTGCTGAACACAAGCAATCAACATAGACAATCACCCACAAACAAACAGTGAAACCCAGGCTACCTTAGTATGATTCTCAATCAGAGACAACTAATGACACCTGCCTCTGATTGAGAACCATACTAGGCCGAAACATAGAAATACCCAAATCATAGAAAAACAAACATAGACTGCCCACCCAACTCACGCCCTGACCATACTAAATAAATACAAAACAAAGGAAATAAAGGTCAGAACGTGACAGAGGTAAAGGCAAAAAAAGGCCATGGTGGGGAAGTAAATACAATATAGCAATTAAACACTGGAATGGTTGATTTGCAGTGGAAGAATGTGCAAAGTAGAGATAGAAATAATGGGGTGCAAAGGAGCAAAATAAATAAATGAAATAAATACAGTTGGGAAAGAAGTAGTTGTTTGGGCTAAATTATAGATGGGCTATGTACAGGTGCAGTGATCTGTGAGCTGCTCTGACAGCTGGTGCTTAAAGATAGTGAGGGAGATAAGTGTTTCCAGTTTCAGAGATTTTTGTAGTTTGTTCCAGTCATTGGCAGCAGAGAACTGGAAGGAGAGGCGGCCAAAGAAAGAATTGGTTTTGGGGGTGACCAGAGTGATATACCTGCTGGAACACATGCTACAGGTGGGTGATGCTATGGTGACCAGCGAGCTGAAAAAAAATAACCAGGCATCCTCTACTGACGGGATGAGGTCAATATCCTTCCAGGATACCCCGGCCAGGTCGATTAGAAAGGCCTGCTCGCTGAAGTGGTTCAGGGAGCGTTTTACAGTGATGAGTGGAGGTCGTTTGACCGCTGACCCATTACGGATGCAGGCAATGAGGCAGTGATCGCTGAGATCTTAATTGAAAACAGCAGAGGTGTATTTAGAGGGCAAGTTGGTTAGGATGATATCTATGAGGGTGCCCGTGTTTAAGGCTTTGGGGAGGTACCTGGTAGGTTCATTGATAATTTGTGTGAGATTGAGAGCATCAAGCTTAGATTGTAGGATGGCTGGGGTGTTAAGCATGTTCCAGTTTAGGTCGCCTAGCAGCACAAGCTCTGAAGATAGATGGGGGGCAATCAGTTCACATATGGTGTCCAGATCACAGCTGGGGGCAGATGGTGGTCTATAGCAGGCGATAACAGTGAGAGACTTGTTTTTAGAGAGGTGGATTTTTAAAAGTAGAAGTTCAAATTTTTTGGCCACAGACCTGGATAGTAGGACAGAACTCTGCAGGCTATCTCTGTAGTAGATTGCAACACCGCCCCCTTTGGCAACACCCCCCCCCCCGAAAATGTTGTAGTTAGGGATGAACATTTCAGAATTTTTGGTGGCCTTCCTAAGCCAGGATTCAGACACAGCTAGAACATCTGGGTTGGCAGAGTGCAGGCTATCTTTGCAGTAGATTGCAACACCGCCCCCTTTGGCAGTTCTATCTTGTCTGAAAATGTTGTAGTTTGGAATTAAAATGTCTGAGTTTTTGGTGGTCTTCCTAAGCCAGGATTCAGACACAGCTAGAACATCCGGGTTGGCAGAGTGTGCTAAAGCAGTAAATAAAACAAACTGAGGGAGGAGGCTTCTAATGTTAACATGCATGAAACCAAGGCTATTATGGTTACAGAAGTCGTCAAAAGAGAGCGCCTGGGGAATAGGAGTGGAGCTAGGCACTGCAGGGCCTGGATTCACCTCTACATCGCCAGAGGAACATAGGAGGAGTAGGATAAGGGTGCGGCTAAAAGCAATGAGAGTTTGTCATCTAGAACGTCTGGAACAGAGAGTAAAAGGAGGTTTCTGGGGGCGATAAAATAGCATCAAGGTATAATGTACAGACAAAGGTATGGTAGGATGTGAATACAGTGGAGGTAAACCTATGTATTGAGTGATGATGAGAGAGTTATAAACACTAACCAGAACAGCAATGGACAAGGCATATTGACATTAAGGAGAGGCATGCTTAGTCGAGTGATCATAAGGGTCCAGTGAGTAGTGAGGTTGGTTGGGGTAACAGCGATTCAGACAGCTAGCCGGGCAGCAAGCTAGCATAGGATGGCTAGCATTATGATAGTATTGAGTATTTTGATGGTATTGAGTATTATGTTCACATTGTCCCTAGAGGACAGTATTGAAGACATCTCCCTACTAGTGGACAGTATTGAAGACATCTCCCTACTAGTGGACAGTATTGAAGACATCTCCCTACTAGTGGACAGTATAGGTCACATTGTCCCTAGTGGACAGTATTGAAGACATCTCCTGACATCCTGGGAACCTGGACAAAAAAGGAAGAATACTTAGTGTGGATCTGGTGTGAGTCTCTCTCTCTCTCTCTCTCTCTTCTGTTCTCTCTCTCTTCTCTCTGTTCTGCTCTCTCTCTCTCTCTTCTGTTCTCACTCTCTCTCTCTCTCTCTCTCTTCTGTTCTCTCTCTTCTCTCTGTTCTGCTCTCTCTCTCTCTCTCTCTCTCTCTCTCTTCTGTTCTCACTCTCTTCCTCTCTTTCTCTTTCTCTCTTCTCTCTCTCTCTGTCTCTGTCTCTCTTTCTCTGTTTCTCTGTTGCTCTCTCTCTCTGTTTCTCTGTCTCTCTTTCTCTCTGTTTCTCTCTCTCTCTCTCTCTCTGTTTCTCTCTCTCTGTCTCTGTTTCTCTGTCTCTCTCTCTCTCTCTCTCTCTCTCTCTCTCTCTCTCTCTCTCTCTCTTTCTCTCTGTTTCTCTCTCTCTCTCTCTCTCTCTCTCTCTCTCTCTCTCTCTCTCTCTCTCTCTCTCTCTCTTTCTCTCTGTTTCTCTCTCTCTCTCTGCATCTCTCTCTCTGTCTCTCTGTTGCTCTGTCTCTCTGTTGCTCTCTCTCTCCTGTTCTCTCTCTGACATTCCTGTCCGGCTCAGAGGGTGTCATGCCTGTTTCTGCTGACTTTGCGCTTTGCACACTCCAGCTGTTGAAGAGGGTGTTTTATTGGTTTGCAGGTGTCCCCTGTTTGTCAAAGAAGAAAAGTGAAAGAAGAGAGAGAGGAAGGAGAGAAGAAGAACGTATGAAGGAAGGGAAAGAAAAAGAAAGTCAGGAAGAGGGTTAAGAGAAGGAGTGTGGGAAACAAAGGAGGATGAGAGAGAGCAACAGAGAGAGAGACAGAGAAAGAGGCAGAGAGAGAGAGACAGAGAGAGAGAGAGAGAGGCAGAGAGAGAGAGGGAGAGCAACAGAGAAAGAGAGAGAGCAACAGAGAGAGAGAGAGGCAGAGAGAGAGATAGAGAGAGAGGCAGAGAGAGAGAGAGAGGGAGAGCAACAGAGAGAGAGACAGAGAGAGAGCAACAGAGAGAGAGAGAGAGAGGCAGAGAGTGAGAGATAGAGAGAGAGGGAGAGCAACAGAGAAAGAGAGAGAGAGAGAGAGAGAGAGGGAGAGCAACAGAGAAAGAGAGAGAGAGAGAGAGAGAGAGAGAGAGAGAGAGAGAGAGAGAGAGGGAGAGCAACAGAGAAAGAGAGAGGGAGGATGCTGTTACTGTGAAAATAGAGAGAGAGGGAAGAATATAATAAGAAAAAGATGAGGGAGAGAAGAGGGAGGGTGTCCTTGGGATGACAGGAACTAACAATAGCACATCATTTACATTATATACACTAGAGAGAGAGAGCGGGATGGATGGATGGAGAGAGCGAAAGATGGAGAGAGAGATGGTGAGAAGGAGAGAGAGAGAGAGGGAGGGATAAATGGATGGTGAGAAGGAGAGAGAGAGAGGGAGGGATAAATGGATGGTGAGAAGGACGGGCTGGAAGGAGAAAGAGATACATGGTCAGAGAGATTAAAACACAGGACAGATAGATTAGGACAGATAATTTAGGACAGATAGATTAGGACAGATCGATTAGGACAGATCGACAGGACAGATAGAGGAGTGGATAATCTCAGATAGAGAATGAAACACAGGACAGATAGAGCTCAGATAATCTCAGATAGAGAATGAAACACAGGACAGATAGAGCTCAGATCATCTCAGATAGAGAATGAAACACAGGACAGATAGAGATCAGATAATCTCAGATAGAGAATGAAACACAGGACAGATAGAGCTCAGATAATCTCAGATAGAGAATGAAACACAGGACAGATAGAGCTCAGATCATCTCAGATAGAGAATGAAACACAGGACAGATAGAGATCAGATAATCTCAGATAGAGAGTGAAACACAGGACAGATAGAGCTCAGATAATCTCAGATAGAGAATGAAACACAGGACAGATAGAGCTCAGATAATCTCAGATAGAGAATGAAACACAGGACAGATAGAGATCAGATAATCTCAGATAGAGAATGATACACAGGACAGATAGAGATCAGATCATCTCAGATAGAGAATGAAACACAGGACAGATAGAGCTCAGATAATCTCAGATAGAGAATGAAACACAGGACAGATAGAGCTCAGATAATCTCAGATAGAGAATGAAACACAGGACAGATAGAGATCAGATAATCTCAGATAGAGAATGAAACACAGGACAGATAGAGATCAGATAATCTCAGATAGAGAATGAAACACAGGACAGATAGAGATCAGATCATCTCAGATAGAGAATGAAACACAGGACAGATAGAGATCAGATAATCTCAGATAGAGAATGAAACACAGGACAGATAGAGCTCAGATAATCTCAGATAGAGAATGAAACACAGGACAGATAGAGATCAGATAATCTCAGATAGAGAATGAAACACAGGACAGATAGAGATCAGATAATCTCAGATAGAGAATGAAACACAGGACAGATAGAGGAGTGGATAATCTCAGATAGAGAATGAAACACAGGACAGATAGAGGAGTGGATAATCTCAGATAGAGAATGAAACACAGGACAGATAGAGGAGTGGATAATCTCAGATAGAGAATGAAACACAGGACAGATAGAGGAGTGGATAATCTCAGATAGAGAATGAAACACAGGACAGATAGAGGAGTGGATAATCTCAGATAGAGAATGAAACACAGGACAGATAGAGGAGTGGATAATCTCAGATAGAGAATGAAACACAGGACAGATAGAGGAGTAGATCATCTCAGATAGAGAATGAAACACAGGAGAGCTCAGATCAGGAGAGCTCAGATCATCTCAGATAGAGAATGAAACACAGGACAGATAGATTAGGACAGATAGATTAGGACAGATCGACAGGACAGATAGATTAGGACAGATCGATTAGGACAGATCGACAGGACAGATAGAGGAGTAGATCATCTCAGATAGAGCAGTAGCTGAAAAACAGGAGTGATGCAAGGGATTGTCTTCTCTCTCATCTCTTTCTTCTCAATTCAAGGGTCTTTATTGACATGGGAAACATGTGTTAACATTGCCAAAGCAAGTGAGGTAGATAATATATAAAGTGAAATAAACAATAAAATGAACAGTAAACATTACACATACAGAAGTTCCAAAAGAATAAAGACATTTCAAATGTCATATTATGTCTCTATACAGTGTTGTAACGATGTGCAAATAGTTAAAGTACAAAAGGGAAAATAAATAAGCATAAATATGGGTTGTATTTACAATGGTGTTTGTTCTTCACTGGTTGCCCTTTTCTCGTGGCAACAGGTCACACATCTTGCTGCTGTGATGGCACACTGGAATTTCACCCAGTAGATATGGGAGTTTATCAAAATGGGGTTTGTTTTCTAATTCTTTGTGGATCTGTGTAATCTGAGGGAAATATGTCTCTCTAATATGGTCATACATTGGGCAGGAGGTTAGGAAGTGCAGCTCAGTTTCCACCTCATTTTGTCTTCTCTTGAGAGCCATGTCTGCCTACGGCGGCCTTTCTCAATAGCAAGGCTATGCTCACTGAATCTGTACATAGTCAAAGCTTTCCTTAAGTTTGGGTCAGTCACAGTGGTCAGGTATTCTGCCGCTGTGTACTCTCTGTTTAGGGTCAGTCACAGTGGTCAGGTATTCTGCCGCTGTGTACTCTCTGTTTAGGGACAAACAGCATTCTAGTTTAGTTTAGTTTGCTCTATTTTTTTGTTAATTCTTTCCAATGTGTCAAGTAATTATCTTTTTGTTTTCTCATGATTTGATTGGGTCTAATTGTGCTGCTGTCCTGGGGCTCTGTGGGGTGTGTTTGTGTTTGTGAACAGAGCCCCAGGACCAGCTAGTTTAGGGGACTCTTCTCCAGGTTCATCTCTCTGTAGGTGATGGCTTTGTTATGGAAGGTTTGGGAATCTCTTCCTTTTAGGTGGTTGTAGAATTTAACGGCTCTTTTCTGGATTTTGATAATTAGTGGGTATCGGCCTAATTCTGCTCTGCATTATTTGGTGTTCTACGTTGTATACGGAGGATATTTTTGCAGAATTCTGCGTGCAGAGTCTCAATTTGGTGTTTGTCCCATTTTGTGAAGTCTTGGTTGGTGAGCGGACCCCAGACCTCACAACCATAAAGGGCAATGGGCTCCATGACTGATTCATGTATTTTTAGCCAAATACTAATTTGTATGTTGAAATTTATGTTTCTTTTGATGGCATAGAATGCCCTTCTTGCCTTGTCTCTCAGATTGTTCACAGCTTTGTGGAAGTTACCTGTGGCGCTGATGTTTAGGCCGAGGTATGTATAGTTTTTTGTGTGCTCTAGGGCAACAGTGTCTAGATGGAATTTGTATTTGTGGTCCTGGTGACGGGACCTTTTTTGGAACACCATTATTTTGGTCTTGTTGAGATTTACTGTCAGGGTCCAGGTCTGACAGAATCTGTGCAGAAGATCTAGGTGCTGCTGTAGGCCCTCCTTGGTTGGTGACAGAAGCACCAGATCATCAGTAGACATTTGACTTCAGATTCTAGTAGGGTGAGGCCGGGTACTGCAGACTGCTCTAGTGCCCTCGCCAA
>NC_034182.2:46343059-46419713 GCF_002021735.2 Oncorhynchus kisutch
GGGAGAGAGAGAGAAGACTAGGGATAGAGGGAGAGAGAGAGAAGACTAGGGATAGAGGGGCAGAGAGAGAAGACTAGGATAGAGGAGAGAGAGAAGACTAGGGATAGAGGGACAGAGAGAAAGAACTAGGGATAGAGGGACATAGAGAAGAGAAGAACTAGGGATAGAGGACAGAGAGAGAAACTAGATAGAGACAGACTAACTAGGATAGAGGGACAGAGAGAGAGACTAGGGATAGAGGGACAGAGAGAGATAAGACTAGGGATAGAGGGAGAGAGAGAGAAGACTAGGGATAGAGGGAGAGAGAGAGAAGACTAGGGATAGAGGAGAGAGTAGGAGAGAGAAGACTAGGGATAGAGGGACAGAGAGAGAGAGACTAGGGATAGAGGGAGAGAGAGAGAAGACTAGGGATAGAGGGAGAGAGAGAGAAGACAGGAAAGGGACAGAGAGAGAAGACTAGGGATAGAGGGAGAGAGAGAGGAGAAGACTAGGGATAGAGGGACAGAGAGAGAAAGACTAGGGATAGAGGGACAGAGAGAGAAACTAGGGATAGAGGGAGAGAGAGAGAGAAGACTAGGGATAGAGGGAGAGAGAGAGAGAAGACTATGGATAGAGGGAGAGAGAGAAGACTAGGGATAGAGGGACAAGAGAGAGAGAAGACTAGGGATAGAGGACAGAGAGAGAAGACTAGGGATAGAGGGAGAGAGATAGAAGACTAGGATAGAGGGAGAGAGGGACAGAGAGAGAAGACTAGGGATAGAGGGACAGAGAGAGAAGACTAGGGATAGAGGGATAGAGGGAACAGAGAGAGAAGACTGGGTAATAGGGGACAGAGAGAGAAGACTAGGGATAGAGGGACAGAGAGAGAAGACTAGGGATATAGGGACAGAGAGAGAAGACTAGGGATAGAGGAAGAGAGAGAGAAGACTAGGGAGGGACGAGAGAGAAGATAGGGATAGAGGGACAGGGGCAGAGAGAGAAGACTAGGGATAGAGGGACAGAGAGAGAAGACTAGGGATAGAGGGACAGAGAGAGAAGACTAGGGATAGAGGGAGAGAGAGAGAAGACTAGGGAGGGACAGGAGGAGAGAAGACTAGGGATAGAGGGACAGAGAGAGAAGACTAGGGATAGAGGGACAGAGAGAAAAGACTAGGGATAGAGAGGAGAGAGAAGACTAGGGATAGAGGGGGAGAGAGGAAGACTAGGGATAGAGGGACAGAGAAAGAAGACTAGGGATAGAGGGAGAGAGAGAGAAGACCTAGGATAGAGGGACAGAGAGAGAGACTAGGGATAGAGGGAGAGAGAGAGAGACTAGGGATAGAGGGAAGAGAGAGAGAGAAGAATACTAGGGATAGAGGGACAGAGAGAGAAGACTAGGTAGAGGGAGAGAGAGAGAAGACTAGGGATAGAGGGAGAGAGAGAGAAGACTAGGGATAGAGGGACAAGAAGAGAGAAGACGAGAGAGGATAATAGAGGGACAGAGAGAGAAGACTATGGATAGAGGGACAGAGAGAGAAGACTATGGATAGAGGGACAGAGAGAAAGACTAGGGATAGAGGGACAAGAGAGAGAAGACTAGGGAGATAGAGGGACAGGAGAGAGAAGAACTAGGGATAGAGGGGAGAGAGAAGACTAGGGATAGAGGGAGAGAGAGAGAAGACTAGGGATAGAGGGAGAGAGAGAGAAGACTAGGGATAGAGGGAGAGAGAGAAGACTAAGGATAGAGGGCAGAGAGAGAAGACTAGGGATAGAAGGGAGAGAGAGAAGACTAGGGATAGAGGGACAGAGAGAGAAGACTAGTTAGAGGGACAGAGAGAGAGAAGACTAGGGATAGAGGGACAGAGAGAGAAGACTAGGGATAGAGGGACAGAGAGTGAAGACTAGGGATAGAGGGACAGNGAGAAGAGAGAGAAGACTAGGGATAGAGGGACAGAGAGAGAAGACTAGGGATAGAGGGACAGAGAGAGAAGACTAGGATAGAGGGACAGAGAGAGAAGACTAGGGATAGAGGGACAGAGAGAGAAGACTAGGGATAGAGGGAGAGAGAGAGAAGACTAGGGATAGAGGGAAGAGAGAGAAGACTAGGGAGGGACAGAGAGAGAAGACTAGGGATAGAGGGAGAGAGAGAGAAGACTAGGGATAGAGGGACAGAGAAGAGAGACTAGGATAGAGGGACAGAGAGAGAAGACTAGGGATAGAGTGACAGAGAGAGAAACTAGGGATAGAGGGACAGAGAGAGAAGACTAGGGAGGAGAGAGAGAGAAGACTAGGGATAGAGGGAGAGATAGAGAAGACTAGGGAAGAGAGGGACAGAGAGAGAAACTAAGGGATAGAGGGAGAGAGAGAGAAGACTAGGGATAGAGGGACAGAGAGAGAGAAGACTAGGGATAGAGGGAGAGAGAGAGAAGACTAGGGATAGAGGGAGAGAGAGAGAAGACTAGGGATAGAGGGAGAGAGTAGGAGAGAGAAGACTAGGGATAGAGGGACAGAGAGAGAGAAGACTAGGGATAGAGGGAGAGAGAGAGAAGACTAGGGATAGAGGGAGAGAGAGAGAAGACTAGGGATATAGGGAGAGAGAGAGAGAAGACTAGGGATAGAGGGACATAGAGAGAGAGACTAGGGATAGAGGGAGAGAGAGAGAAGACTAGGGATAGAGGGACAGGAGAGAAGACTAGGATAGAGGACAGAGAGAGAAGACTAGGGATAGAGGGAGAAGAGAGAGAAGACTAGGGATAGAGGGAGAGAGAGAGAGAAGACTATGGATAGAGGGAGAGAGAGAAGACTAGGGATAGAGGGACAGAGAGAAGAGACTAGGGATAGAGGGACAGAGAGAGAAGACTAGGGATAGAGGGAGAGAGAGAGAAGACTAGGGATAGAGGGAGAGAGGACAGAGAGAGAAGACTAGGATAGAGGGACAGAGAGAGAAGACTAGGGATGGATAGAGGGATAGAGGGACAGAGAGAGAAGACTAGGGATAGAGGGACAGAGAGAGAAGACTAGGGATAGAGGGACAGAGAGAAGACTAGGATAGAGGGACAGAGAAAAGAGAAGA
Organism: Oncorhynchus kisutch; assembly: GCF_002021735.2. NCBI lineage: Eukaryota > Metazoa > Chordata > Actinopteri > Salmoniformes > Salmonidae > Oncorhynchus > Oncorhynchus kisutch. The sequence goes on from NC_034182.2 coordinate 46,346,112, forward strand.
GAAGACTAGGGATAGAGGGAGAGAGAGAGAAGACTAGGGAGGGACAGAGAGAGAGACTAGGGATAGAGGGACAGAGGGACAGAGAGAGAAGACTAGGGATAGAGGGACAGAGAGAGAAGACTAGGGATAGAGGGACAGAGAGAGAAGACTAGGGATAGAGGGACAGAGAGAGAAGACTAGGGATAGAGGGAGAGAGAGAGAAGACTAGGGAGGGACAGAGAGAGAAGACTAGGGATAGAGGGACAGAGAGAAGACTAGGGATAGAGGGACAGAGAGAAAAGACTAGGGATAGAGGGAGAGAGAAGACTAGGGATAGAGGGAGAGAGAGACTAGGATAGAGGGACAGAGAGAGAAGACTAGGGATAGAGGGAGAGAGAGAGAGAGAAGACTAGGGATAGAGGGACAAGAGAGAGAAGACTAGGGATAGAGGGAGAGAGAGAGAAGACTAGGGATAGAGGGAGAGAGAGAGAACTAGGGATAGAGGGAGAGAGAGAGAGAAGACTAGGGATAGAGGACAGAGAGAGAGAGAAGACTAGGGATAGAGGACAGAGAGAGAAGACTAGGGATAGAGGGACAGAGAGAGAAGACTAGGGATAGAGGGACAGAGGAGAAGACTAGGGATAGAGGGACAGAGAGAGAAGACTAGGGATAGAGGACAGAGAGAGAGAAGACTAGGGATAGAGGGACAGAGAGAAACTAGGGATAGAGGGAGAGAGAGGAAGACTAGGATAGAGGGAGAGAGAGAGAAGACTAGGGATAGAGGGAGAGAGAGAGAAGACTAGGGATAGAGGGGCAGAGAGAGAAGACTAGGGATAGAGGGAGAGAGAGAAGACTAGGGATAGAGGACAGAGAGAGAAGACTAGGGATAGAGGGACAGGAGAGAGAGAAGACTAGGGATAGAGGGACAGAGAGAGAAACTAGGATAGAGGGAGAGAGTGAAGACTAGGGATAGAGGGACAGAGAGAGAAGACTAGGGATAGAGGGACAGAGAGAGAAGACTAGGGATAGAGGGACAGAGAGAGAGACTAGGGATAGAGGGATAGAGGGACAGAGAGAGAAGACTAGGGATAGAGGACAGAGGGAGAAAACTAGGGATAGAGGATAGAGGGACAGAGAGAGAAGACTAGGGAAGAGGACAGAGAGAGAAGACTAGGGATAGAGGGACAGAGAGAGAAGAACTAGGGATAGAGGGACAGAGAGAGAAGACTAGGGATAGAGGGACAGAGAGAGAAGACTAGGGATAGAGGGAGAGAGAGAGAAAGACTAGGGAGGGACAGAGAGAGAAGATAGGGATAGAGGAACGAGGGACAGAGAGAGAGAAGACTAGGGATAGAGGGACAGAGAGAGAAGACTAGGGATAGGGGACAGAGAGAGAAGACTAGGGATAGAGGGAGAGAGAGAGAAGACTAGGGAGGGACAGAGAGAGAAGACTAGGGATAGAGGGACAGAGAGAGAAGACTAGGGATAGAGGGACAGAGAGAAAAGACTAGGGATAGAGGGAGAGAGAAGACTAGGGATAGAGGGAGAGAGAAGACTAGGGATAGAGGGACAGAGAGAGAAGACTAGGGATAGAGGGAGAGAGAGAGAAGACTAGGGATAGAGGGAGAGAGAGAGAGAAGACTAGGGATAGAGGGACAGAGAGAGAAGACTAGGGATAGAGGGAGAGAGAGAGAAGACTAGGGATAGAGGGAGAGAGAGAGAGAAGACTAGGGATAGAGGGACAGAGAGAGAGAGAAGACTAGGGATAGAGGGACAGAGAGAGAAGACTAGGGATAGAGGGACAGAGAGAGAAAGACTAGGGATAGAGGGACAGAGAGAGAAGACTAGGGATAGAGGGACAGAGAGAGAAGACTAGGGATAGAGGGACAGAGAGAGAAGACTAGGGATAGAGGGAGAGAGAAGACTAGGGATAGAGGGAGAGAGAGAGAAAGACTAGGGATAGAGGGAGAGAGAGAGAAGACTAGGGATAGAGGGAGAGAGGAGAAGACTAGGGATAGAGGGGCAGAGAGAGAAGACTAGGGATAGAGGGAGAGAGAGAAGACTAGGGATAGAGGGACAGAGAGAGAAGACTAGGGATAGAGGGACAGAGAGAGAGAAGACTAGGGATAGAGGGACAGAGAGAGAAGACTAGGGATAGAGGGACAGAGAGTGAAGACTAGGGATAGAGGGACAGAGAGAGAAGACTAGGGATAGAGGGACAGAGAGAGAAGACTAGGGATAGAGGGACAGAGAGAGAAGACTAGGGATAGAGGGATAGAGGGACAGAGAGAGAAGACTAGGGATAGAGGGACAGAGGGAGAAGACTAGGGATAGAGGGATAGAGGGACAGAGAGAGAAGACTAGGGATAGAGGACAGAGAGAGAAGACTAGGGATAGAGGGACAGAGAGAGAAGACTAGGGATAGAGGACAGAGAGAGAAGACTAGGGATAGAGGGACAGAGAGAGAAGACTAGGGATAGAGGGAGAGAGAGAGAAGACTAGGGAGGGACAGAGAGAGAAGACTAGGGATAGAGGGACAGAGGGACAGAGAGAGAAGACTAGGGATAGAGGGACAGAGAGAGAAGACTAGGGATAGAGGGACAGAGAGAGAAGACTAGGGATAGAGGGACAGAGAGAGAAGACTAGGGATAGAGGGAGAGAGAGAGAAGACTAGGGATAGAGGGACAGAGAGAGAAGACTAGGGATAGAGGGACAGAGAGAGAAGACTAGGGATAGAGGGACAGAGAGAGAAGACTAGGGATAGAGGGACAGAGAGAGAAGACTAGGGATAGAGGGACAGAGAGAGAAGACTAGGGATAGAGGGAGAGAGAGAGAAGACTAGGGATAGAGGGAGAGAGAGAGAAGACTAGGGATAGAGGGACAGAGAGAGAAGACTAGGGATAGAGGGAGAGAGAGAGAAGACTAGGGATAGAGGGAGAGAGAGAGAGAAGACTAGGGATAGAGGGACAGAGAGAGAGAGAAGACTAGGGATAGAGGGACAGAGAGAGAAGACTAGGGATAGAGGGACAGAGAGAGAAGACTAGGGATAGAGGGACAGAGAGAGAAGACTAGGGATAGAGGGACAGAGAGAGAAGACTAGGGATAGAGGGACAGAGAGAGAAGACTAGGGATAGAGGGACAGAGAGAGAAGACTAGGGATAGAGGGACAGAGAAGACTAGGGATAGAGGGACAGAGAGAGAAGACTAGGGATAGAGGGAGAGAGAGAAGACTAGGGATAGAGGGAGAGAGAGAGAGAAGACTAGGGATAGAGGGAGAGAGAGAGAAGACTAGGGATAGAGGGAGAGAGAGAGAAGACTAGGGATAGAGGGACAGAGAGAGAGAAGACTAGGGATAGAGGGACAGAGAGAGAAGACTAGGGATAGAGGGACAGAGAGAGAAGACTAGGGATAGAGGGACAGAGAGAGAAGACTAGGGATAGAGGGACAGAGAGAGAAGACTAGGGATAGAGGGACAGAGAGAGAAGACTAGGGATAGAGGGACAGAGAGAGAAGACTAGGGATAGAGGGAGAGAGAGAGAAGACTAGGGATAGAGGGAGAGAGAGAGAAGACTAGGGAGGGACAGAGAGAGAAGACTAGGGATAGAGGGAGAGAGAGAGAAGACTAGGGATAGAGGGACAGAGAGAGAAGACTAGGGATAGAGGGACAGAGAGAGAAGACTAGGGATAGAGGGACAGAGAGAGAAGACTAGGGATAGAGGGACAGAGAGAGAAGACTAGGGATAGAGGGAGAGAGAGAGAAGACTAGGGATAGAGGGAGAGAGAGAGAAGACTAGGGAGGGACAGAGAGAGAAGACTAGGGATAGAGGGAGAGAGAGAGAAGACTAGGGATAGAGGGACAGAGAGAGAAGACTAGGGATAGAGGGACAGAGAGAGAAGACTAGGGATAGAGTGACAGAGAGAGAAGACTAGGGATAGAGGGACAGAGAGAGAAGACTAGGGAGGGAGAGAGAGAGAAGACTAGGGATAGAGGGAGAGAGAGAGAAGACTAGGGATAGAGGGACAGAGAGAGAAGACTAGGGATAGAGGGAGAGAGAGAGAAGACTAGGGATAGAGGGACAGAGAGAGAAGACTAGGGATAGAGGGAAGAGAGAGAAGACTAGGGATAGAGGGAGAGAGAGAGAAGACTAGGGATAGAGGGAGAGAGTAGGAGAGAGAAGACTAGGGATAGAGGGACAGAGAGAGAGAAGACTAGGGATAGAGGGAGAGAGAGAGAAGACTAGGGATAGAGGGAGAGAGAGAGAAGACTAGGGATATAGGGAGAGAGAGAGAGAAGACTAGGGATAGAGGGACAGAGAGAGAGAAGACTAGGGATAGAGGGAGAGAGAGAGAGAAGACTAGGGATAGAGGGACAGAGAGAGAAGACTAGGGATAGAGGGACAGAGAGAGAAGACTAGGGATAGAGGGAGAGAGAGAGAGAAGACTAGGGATAGAGGGAGAGAGAGAGAGAAGACTATGGATAGAGGGAGAGAGAGAAGACTAGGGATAGAGGGACAGAGAGAGAAGACTAGGGATAGAGGGACAGAGAGAGAAGACTAGGGATAGAGGGAGAGAGAGAGAAGACTAGGGATAGAGGGAGAGAGGGACAGAGAGAGAAGACTAGGGATAGAGGGACAGAGAGAGAAGACTAGGGATGGATAGAGGGATAGAGGGACAGAGAGAGAAGACTAGGGATAGAGGGACAGAGAGAGAAGACTAGGGATAGAGGGACAGAGAGAGAAGACTAGGGATAGAGGGACAGAGAGAGAAGACTAGGGATAGAGGGAGAGAGAGAGAAGACTAGGGAGGGACAGAGAGAGAAGACTAGGGATAGAGGGACAGAGGGACAGAGAGAGAAGACTAGGGATAGAGGGACAGAGAGAGAAGACTAGGGATAGAGGGACAGAGAGAGAAGACTAGGGATAGAGGGACAGAGAGAGAAGACTAGGGATAGAGGGAGAGAGAGAGAAGACTAGGGAGGGACAGAGAGAGAAGACTAGGGATAGAGGGACAGAGAGAAGACTAGGGATAGAGGGACAGAGAGAAAAGACTAGGGATAGAGGGAGAGAGAAGACTAGGGATAGAGGGAGAGAGAAGACTAGGGATAGAGGGACAGAGAGAGAAGACTAGGGATAGAGGGAGAGAGAGAGAGAGAAGACTAGGGATAGAGGGACAGAGAGAGAAGACTAGGGATAGAGGGAGAGAGAGAGAAGACTAGGGATAGAGGGAGAGAGAGAGAAGACTAGGGATAGAGGGAGAGAGAGAGAGAAGACTAGGGATAGAGGGACAGAGAGAGAGAGAAGACTAGGGATAGAGGGACAGAGAGAGAAGACTAGGGATAGAGGGACAGAGAGAGAAGACTAGGGATAGAGGGACAGAGAGAGAAGACTAGGGATAGAGGGACAGAGAGAGAAGACTAGGGATAGAGGGACAGAGAGAGAAGACTAGGGATAGAGGGAGAGAGAAGACTAGGGATAGAGGGAGAGAGAGAGAAGACTAGGGATAGAGGGAGAGAGAGAGAAGACTAGGGATAGAGGGAGAGAGAGAGAAGACTAGGGATAGAGGGGCAGAGAGAGAAGACTAGGGATAGAGGGAGAGAGAGAAGACTAGGGATAGAGGGACAGAGAGAGAAGACTAGGGATAGAGGGACAGAGAGAGAGAGACTAGGGATAGAGGGACAGAGAGAGAAGACTAGGGATAGAGGGACAGAGAGTGAAGACTAGGGATAGAGGGACAGAGAGAGAAGACTAGGGATAGAGGGACAGAGAGAGAAGACTAGGGATAGAGGGACAGAGAGAGAAGACTAGGGATAGAGGGATAGAGGGACAGAGAGAGAAGACTAGGGATAGAGGGACAGAGGGAGAAGACTAGGGATAGAGGGATAGAGGGACAGAGAGAGAAGACTAGGGATAGAGGGACAGAGAGAGAAGACTAGGGATAGAGGGACAGAGAGAGAAGACTAGGGATAGAGGGACAGAGAGAGAAGACTAGGGATAGAGGGACAGAGAGAGAAGACTAGGGAGGGACAGAGAGAGAAGACTAGGGATAGAGGGACAGAGGGACAGAGAGAGAAGACTAGGGATAGAGGGACAGAGAGAGAAGACTAGGGATAGAGGGACAGAGAGAGAAGACTAGGGATAGAGGGACAGAGAGAGAAGACTAGGGATAGAGGGACAGAGAGAGAAGACTAGGGATAGAGGGAGAGAGAGAGAAGACTAGGGAGGGACAGAGAGAGAAGACTAGGGATAGAGGGACAGAGAGAGAAGACTAGGGATAGAGGGACAGAGAGAGAAGACTAGGGATAGAGGGACAGAGAGAGAAGACTAGGGAGAGAGGGACAGAGAGAGAAGACTAGGGATAGAGGGAGAGAGAAGACTAGGGATAGAGGGACAGAGAGAGAAGACTAGGGATAGAGGGAGAGAGAGAGAAGACTAGGGATAGAGGGAGAGAGAGAGAAGACTAGGGATAGAGGGACAGAGAGAGAAGACTAGGGATAGAGGGAGAGAGAGAGAAGACTAGGGATAGAGGGAGAGAGAGAGAAGACTAGGGATAGAGGGACAGAGCTGTCTCTTATACACATCTAGATGTGTATAAGAGAGAGAGACTAGGGATAGAGGGACAGAGAGAGAAGACTAGGGATAGAGGGACAGAGAGAGAAGACTAGGGATAGAGGGACAGAGAGAGAAGACTAGGGATAGAGGGACAGAGAGAGAAGACTAGGGATAGAGGGACAGAGAGAGAAGACTAGGGATAGAGGGACAGAGAGAGAAGACTAGGGATAGAGGGACAGAGAGAGAAGACTAGGGATAGAGGGGAGAGAGAAGACTAGGGATAGAGGGACAGAGAGAGAAGACTAGGGATAGAGGGAGAGAGAGAGAAGACTAGGGATAGAGGGAGAGAGAGAGAGAAGACTAGGGATAGAGGGACAGAGAGAGAAGACTAGGGATAGAGGGAGAGAGAGAGAAGACTAGGGATAGAGGGACAGAGAGAGAAGACTAGGGATAGAGGGACAGAGAGAGAGAAGACTAGGGATAGAGGGACAGAGAGAGAAGACTAGGGATAGAGGGACAGAGAGAGAAGACTAGGGATAGAGGGACAGAGAGAGAAGACTAGGGATAGAGGGACAGAGAGAGAAGACTAGGGATAGAGGGAGAGAGAGAGAAGACTAGGGATAGAGGGAGAGAGAGAGAAGACTAGGGAGGGACAGAGAGAGAAGACTAGGGATAGAGGGAGAGAGAGAGAAGACTAGGGATAGAGGGACAGAGAGAGAAGACTAGGGATAGAGGGACAGAGAGAGAAGACTAGGGATAGAGGGACAGAGAGAGAAGACTAGGGATAGAGGGACAGAGAGAGAAGACTAGGGAGGGAGAGAGAGAGAAGACTAGGGATAGAGGGAGAGAGAGAGAAGACTAGGGATAGAGGGACAGAGAGAGAGAAGACTAGGGATAGAGGGACAGAGAGAGAAGACTAGGGATAGAGGGACAGAGAGAGAAGACTAGGGATAGAGGGAGAGAGAGAGAGAAGACTAGGGATAGAGGGACAGAGAGAGAGAAGACTAGGGATAGAGGGAGAGAGAGAGAAGACTAGGGATAGAGGGAGAGAGAGAGAAGACTAGGGATAGAGGGAGAGAGAGAGAGAGACTAGGGATAGAGGGACAGAGAGAGAAGACTAGGGATAGAGGAGAAGAGAGAGAAGACTAGGGATAGAGGGACAGAGAGAGAAGACTAGGGATAGAGGGACAGAGAGAGAAGACTAGGGATAGAGGGAGAGAGAGAGAAGACTAGGGATAGAGGGAGAGAGAGAGAGAGACTAGGGATAGAGGGAGAGAGAGAAGACTAGGGATAGAGGGACAGAGAGAGAAGACTAGGGATAGAGGGACAGAGAGAGAAGACTAGGGATAGAGGGAGAGAGAGAGAAGACTAGGGATAGAGGGAGAGAGGGACAGAGAGAGAAGACTAGGGATAGAGGGACAGAGAGAGAAGACTAGGGATAGAGGGATAGAGGGACAGAGAGAGAAGACTAGGGATAGAGGGAGAGAGAGAGAAGACTAGGGATAGAGGGAGAGAGAGAGAAGACTAGGGATAGAGGGAGAGAGAGAGAGAAGACTAGGATAGAGGGAGAGAGAGAGAAGACTAGGGATAGAGGGACAGAGAGAGAAGACTAGGGATAGAGGGACAGAGAGAGAAGAGAAGACTAGGGATAGAGGGACAGAGAGAGAAGACTAGGGATAGAGGGACAGAGAGAGAAGACTAGGGATAGAGGGACAGAGAGAGAAGACTAGGGATAGAGGGACAGAGAGAGAAGACTAGGGATAGAGGGACAGAGAGAGAAGACTAGGGATAGAGGGACAGAGAGAGAAGACTAGGGATAGAGGGACAGAGAGAGAAGACTAGGATAGAGAGAGAGAGAAGACTAGGGATAGAGGGAGAGAGAGAGAAGACTAGGGATAGAGGGAGAGAGAGAGAAGACTAGGGATAGAGGGACAGAGAGAGAAGACTAGGGATAGAGGGAGAGAGAGAGAAGACTAGGGATAGAGGGACAGAGAGAGAAGACTAGGGATAGAGGGAGAGAGAGAGAAGACTAGGGATAGAGGGACAGAGAGAGAAGACTAGGGATAGAGGAGAGAGAGAGAAGACTAGGGATAGAGGGACAGAGAGAGAAGACTAGGGATAGAGGGACAGAGAGAGAAGACTAGGGATAGAGGGACAGAGAGAAAAGACTAGGGATAGAGGGAGAGAGAAGACTAGGGATAGAGGGAGAGAGAAGACTAGGGATAGAGGGACAGAGAGAGAAGACTAGGGATAGAGGGAGAGAGAGAGAGAGAAGACTAGGGATAGAGGGACAGAGAGAGAAGACTAGGGATAGAGGGAGAGAGAGAGAAGACTAGGGATAGAGGGAGAGAGAGAGAAGACTAGGGATAGAGGGAGAGAGAGAGAGAAGACTAGGGATAGAGGGACAGAGAGAGAGAGAAGACTAGGGATAGAGGGACAGAGAGAGAAGACTAGGGATAGAGGGACAGAGAGAGAAGACTAGGGATAGAGGGACAGAGAGAGAAGACTAGGGATAGAGGGACAGAGAGAGAAGACTAGGGATAGAGGGACAGAGAGAGAAGACTAGGGATAGAGGGAGAGAGAAGACTAGGGATAGAGGGAGAGAGAGAGAAGACTAGGGATAGAGGGAGAGAGAGAGAAGACTAGGGATAGAGGGAGAGAGAGAGAAGACTAGGGATAGAGGGGCAGAGAGAGAAGACTAGGGATAGAGGGAGAGAGAGAAGACTAGGGATAGAGGGACAGAGAGAGAAGACTAGGGATAGAGGGACAGAGAGAGAGAAGACTAGGGATAGAGGGACAGAGAGAGAAGACTAGGGATAGAGGGACAGAGAGAGAAGACTAGGGATAGAGGGACAGAGAGAGAAGACTAGGGATAGAGGGACAGAGAGAGAAGACTAGGGATAGAGGGACAGAGAGAGAAGACTAGGGATAGAGGGATAGAGGGACAGAGAGAGAAGACTAGGGATAGAGGGACAGAGGGAGAAGACTAGGGATAGAGGGATAGAGGGACAGAGAGAGAAGACTAGGGATAGAGGGACAGAGAGAGAAGACTAGGGATAGAGGGACAGAGAGAGAAGACTAGGGATAGAGGGACAGAGAGAGAAGACTAGGGATAGAGGGACAGAGAGAGAAGACTAGGGAGGGACAGAGAGAGAAGACTAGGGATAGAGGGAGAGGGACAGAGAGAGAAGACTAGGGATAGAGGGACAGAGAGAGAAGACTAGGGATAGAGGGACAGAGAGAGAAGACTAGGGATAGAGGGACAGAGAGAGAAGACTAGGGATAGAGGGACAGAGAGAGAAGACTAGGGATAGAGGGAGAGAGAGAGAAGACTAGGGAGGGACAGAGAGAGAAGACTAGGGATAGAGGGACAGAGAGAGAAGACTAGGGATAGAGGACAGAGAGAGAAGACTAGGGATAGAGGGACAGAGAGAGAAGACTAGGGAGAGAGGGACAGAGAGAGAAGACTAGGGATAGAGGGAGAGAGAAGACTAGGGATAGAGGGACAGAGAGAGAAGACTAGGGATAGAGGGACAGAGAGAGAAGACTAGGGATAGAGGGACAGAGAGAGAAGACTAGGGATAGAGGGACAGAGAGAGAAGACTAGGGATAGAGGGAGAGAGAAGACTAGGGATAGAGGGACAGAGAGAGAAGACTAGGGATAGAGGGAGAGAGAGAGAGAAGACTAGGGATAGAGGGACAGAGAGAGAAGACTAGGGATAGAGGGAGAGAGAGAGAAGACTAGGGATAGAGGGAGAGAGAGAGAGAGACTAGGGATAGAGGGACAGAGAGAGAAGAAGACTAGGGATAGAGGGACAGAGAGAGAAGACTAGGGATAGAGGGACAGAGAGAGAAGACTAGGGATAGAGGGACAGAGAGAGAAGACTAGGGATAGAGGGACAGAGAGAGAAGACTAGGGATAGAGGGACAGAGAGAGAAGACTAGGGATAGAGGGACAGAGAGAGAAGACTAGGGATAGAGGGACAGAGAGAGAAGACTAGGGATAGAGGGAGAGAGAAGACTAGGGATAGAGGGACAGAGAGAGAAGACTAGGGATAGAGGGAGAGAGAGAGAAGACTAGGGATAGAGGGAGAGAGAGAGAGAAGACTAGGGATAGAGGGACAGAGAGAGAAGACTAGGGATAGAGGGAGAGAGAGAGAAGACTAGGGATAGAGGGAGAGAGAGAGAAGACTAGGGATAGAGGGAGAGAGAGAGAGAAGACTAGGGATAGAGGGACAGAGAGAGAAGACTAGGGATAGAGGGACAGAGAGAGAAGACTAGGGATAGAGGGACAGAGAGAGAAGACTAGGGATAGAGGGACAGAGAGAGAAGACTAGGGATAGAGGGACAGAGAGAGAAGACTAGGGATAGAGGGACAGAGAGAGAAGACTAGGGATAGACAGAGAGAGAAGACTAGGGATAGAGGGAGAGAGAGAAGACTAGGGATAGAGGGAGAGAGAGAGAAGACTAGGGATAGAGGGAGAGAGAGAGAAGACTAGGGATAGAGGGAGAGAGAGAGAAGACTAGGGATAGAGGGACAGAGAGAGAAGACTAGGGATAGAGGAGAGAGAGAGAAGACTAGGGATAGAGGGAGAGAGAGAGAAGACTAGGGATAGAGGGACAGAGAGAGAAGACTAGGGATAGAGGGACAGAGAGAGAAGACTAGGGATAGAGGGACAGAGAGAGAAGACTAGGGATAGAGGGACAGAGAGAGAAGACTAGGGATAGAGGGACAGAGAGAGAAGACTAGGGAGGGACAGAGAGAGAAGACTAGGGATAGAGGGAGAGAGAGAGAAGACTAGGGATAGAGGGAGAGAGAGAAGACTAGGGATAGAGGGACAGAGAGAGAGAAGACTAGGGATAGAGGGACAGAGAGAGAAGACTAGGGATAGAGGGACAGAGAGAGAAGACTAGGGATAGAGGGACAGAGAGAGAAGACTAGGGATAGAGGGACAGAGAGAGAAGACTAGGGAGGGACAGAGAGAGAAGACTAGGGATAGAGGGACAGAGGGACAGAGAGAGAAGACTAGGGATAGAGGGACAGAGAGAGAAGACTAGGGATAGAGGGACAGAGAGAGAAGACTAGGGATAGAGGGACAGAGAGAGAAGACTAGGGATAGAGGGACAGAGAGAGAAGACTAGGGATAGAGGGAGAGAGAGAGAAGACTAGGGAGGGACAGAGAGAGAAGACTAGGGATAGAGGGACAGAGAGAGAAGACTAGGGATAGAGAACAAGAGAGAGAAGACTAGGGATAGAGGGACAGAGAGAGAAGACTAGGGAGAGAGGGACAGAGAGAGAAGACTAGGGATAGAGGGAGAGAGAAGACTAGGGATAGAGGGACAGAGAGAGAAGACTAGGGATAGAGAACAAGAGAGAGAAGACTAGGGATAGAGGGACAGAGAGAGAAGACTAGGGATAGAGGGACAGAGAGAGAAGACTAGGGATAGAGGGAGAGAGAAGACTAGGGATAGAGGGAGAGAGAGAGAAGACTAGGGATAGAGGGAGAGAGAGAGAGAAGACTAGGGATAGAGGGACAGAGAGAGAAAGACTAGGGATAGAGGGAGAGAGAGAGAGAGACTAGGGATAGAGGGAGAGAGAGAGAGAAGACTAGGGATAGAGGGACAGAGAGAGAGAGAGAGACTAGGGATAGAGGGACAGAGAGAGAAGACTAGGGATAGAGGGACAGAGAGAGAAGACTAGGGATAGAGGGACAGAGAGAGAAGACTAGGGATAGAGGGACAGAGAGAGAAGACTAGGGATAGAGGGACAGAGAGAGAAGACTAGGGATAGAGGGACAGAGAGAGAAGACTAGGGATAGAGGGACAGAGAGAGAAGACTAGGGATAGAGGGAGAGAGAAGACTAGGGATAGAGGGACAGAGAGAGAAGACTAGGGATAGAGGGAGAGAGAGAGAGAGAGAGAGACTAGGGATAGAGGGAGAGAGAGAGAGAAGACTAGGGATAGAGGGACAGAGAGAGAAGACTAGGGATAGAGGGAGAGAGAGAGAAGACTAGGGATAGAGGGAGAGAGAGAGAAGACTAGGGATAGAGGGACAGAGAGAGAGAAGACTAGGGATAGAGGGACAGAGAGAGAAGACTAGGGATAGAGGGACAGAGAGAGAAGACTAGGGATAGAGGGACAGAGAGAGAAGACTAGGGATAGAGGGACAGAGAGAGAAGACTAGGGATAGAGGGAGAGAGAGAGAAGACTAGGGATAGAGGGAGAGAGAGAGAAGACTAGGGAGGGACAGAGAGAGAAGACTAGGGATAGAGGGAGAGAGAGAGAAGACTAGGGATAGAGGGACAGAGAGAGAAGACTAGGGATAGAGGGACAGAGAGAGAAGACTAGGGATAGAGGGACAGAGAGAGAAGACTAGGGATAGAGGGACAGAGAGAGAAGACTAGGGAGGGAGAGAGAGAGAAGACTAGGGATAGAGGGAGAGAGAGAGAAGACTAGGGATAGAGGGACAGAGAGAGAAGACTAGGGATAGAGGGACAGAGAGAGAAGACTAGGGATAGAGGGACAGAGAGAGAAGACTAGGGATAGAGGGAGAGAGAGAGAAGACTAGGGATAGAGGGAGAGAGAGAGAAGACTAGGGAGGGACAGAGAGAGAAGACTAGGGATAGAGGGAGAGAGAGAGAAGACTAGGGATAGAGGGACAGAGAGAGAAGACTAGGGATAGAGGGACAGAGAGAGAGAAGACTAGGGATAGAGGGAGAGAGAGAGAGAAGACTAGGGATAGAGGGACAGAGAGAGAAGACTAGGGATAGAGGGACAGAGAGAGAAGACTAGGGATAGAGGGAGAGAGAGAGAGAAGACTAGGGATAGAGGGAGAGAGAGAGAGAGAGAAGACTAGGGATAGAGGGAGAGAGAGAAGACTAGGGATAGAGGGACAGAGAGAGAGAAGACTAGGGATAGAGGGACAGAGAGAGAAGACTAGGGATAGAGGGAGAGAGAGAGAAGACTAGGGATAGAGGGAGAGAGGGACAGAGAGAGAAGACTAGGGATAGAGGGACAGAGAGAGAAGACTAGGGATAGAGGGATAGAGGGACAGAGAGAGAAGACTAGGGATAGAGGGAGAGAGAGAGAAGACTAGGGATAGAGGGAGAGAGAGAGAGAAGACTAGGGATAGAGGGAGAGAGAGAGAGAAGACTAGGGATAGAGGGAGAGAGAGAGAAGACTAGGGATAGAGGGAGAGAGAGAGAAGACTAGGGATAGAGGGACAGAGAGAGAGAAGACTAGGGATAGAGGGACAGAGAGAGAAGACTAGGGATAGAGGGACAGAGAGAGAAGACTAGGGATAGAGGGACAGAGAGAGAAGACTAGGGATAGAGGGACAGAGAGAGAAGACTAGGGATAGAGGGACAGAGAGAGAAGACTAGGGATAGAGGGACAGAGAGAGAAGACTAGGGATAGAGGGACAGAGAGAGAAGACTAGGGATAGGAGAGAGAGAGAAGACTAGGGATAGAGGAGAGAGAGAAGAAGACTAGGGATAGAGGGAGAGAGAGAGAAAGACTAGGGATTAGAGGGACAGAGAGAGAAGACTAGGGATAGAGGGAGAGAGAGAGAAGACTAGGGATAGAGGGACAGAGAGAGAAGACTAGGGATAGAGGGAGAGAGAGAGAGAAGACTAGGGATAGAGGGACAGAGAGAGAAGACTAGGGATAGAGGGAGAGAGAGAGAAGACTAGGGATAGAGGGATAGAGGGACAGAGAGAGAAGACTAGGGATAGAGGGACAGAGGGAGAAGACTAGGGATAGAGGGATAGAGGGACAGAGAGAGAAGACTAGGGATAGAGGGACAGAGAGAGAAGACTAGGGATAGAGGGACAGAGAGAGAAGACTAGGGATAGAGGGACAGAGAGAGAAGACTAGGGATAGAGGAAGAGAGAGAAGACTAGGGATAGAGGGAGAGAGAGAGAAGACTAGGGAGGGACAGATAGAGAGAAGACTAGGGATAGAGGGATCAGAGGGACAGAGAGAGAAGACTAGGGATAGAGGGACAGAGAGAGAAGACTAGGGATAGAGGGACAGAGAGAGAAGACTGGGATAGAGGGACAGAGAGAGAAGACTAGGGATAGAGGGACAGAGAGAGAAGACTAGGGATAGAGGGAGAGAGAGAGAAGACTAGGGAGGGACAGAGAGAGAAGACTAGGGATAGAGGGACAGAGAGAGAAGACTAGGGATAGAGGGACAGAGAGAGAAGACTAGGGATAGAGGGACAGAGAGAGAAGACTAGGGATAGAGGGAAAGAGAGAGAAGACTAGGGATAGGAGGGAGAGAGAGAGAGACTAGGGATAGAGGGAGAGAGAGAGAGAAGACTAGGGATAGAGGGACAGAGAGAGAAGACTAGGGATAGAGGGAGAGAGAGAGAAGACTAGGGATAGAGGGAGAGAGAGAGAGAAGACTAGGGATCGAGGGACAGAGAGAGAGAGAAGACTAAGGGATTAAGAGGGACAGAGAGAGAAGACTAGGGATAGAGGGACAGAGAGAGAAGACTAGGGATAGAGGGACAGAGAGAGAAGACTAGGGATAGAGGGACAGAGAGAGAAGACTAGGGATAGAGGGACAGAGAGAGAAGACTAGGGATAAGAGGGACAGAGAGAGAAGACTAGGGATAGAGGGAGAGAGAAGACTAGGGATAGAGGGACAGAGAGAGAAGACTAGGGATAGAGGGAGAGAGAGAGAAGACTAGGGATAGAGGGAGAGAGAGAGAGAAGACTAGGGATAGAGGGACAGAGAGAGAAGACTAGGGAATAGAGGGAGAGAGAGAGAAGACTAGGGATAGAGGGAGAGAGAGAGAGAAGACTAGGGATAGAGGGACAGAGAGAGAAGACTAGGGATAGAGGGAGAGAGAGAGAAGACTAGGGATAGAGGGACAGAGAGAGAGAAGACTAGGGATAGAGGGACAGAGAGAGAAGACTAGGGATAGAGGGACAGAGAGAGAAGACTAGGGATAGAGGGACAGAGAGAGAAGACTAGGGATAGAGGGAACAGAGAGAGAAGATAGGGATAGAGGGACAGAGAGAGAAGACTAGGGATAGAGGGCCGAGAGAGAAGACTAGGGATAGAGGGAGAGAGAGAGAAGACTAGGGATAGAGGGAGAGAGAGAGAAGACTAGGGAGGGACAGAGAGAGAAGACTAGGGATAGAGGGAGAGAGAGAGAAGACTAGGGATAGAGGACAGAGAGAGAAGACTAGGGATAGAGGGACAGAGAGAGAAGACTAGGGATAGAGTGACAGAGAGAGAAGACTAGGGATAGAGGGACAGAGAGAAGAAGACTAGGGAGGGAGAGAGAGAGAAGACTAGGGATAGAGGGGAGAGAGAGAGAGAAGACTAGGGAGAGAGGGACAGAGAGAGAAGACTAGGGATAGAGGGAGAGAGAGAGAAGACTAGGGATAGAGGGACAGAGAGAGAGAAGACTAGGGATAGAGGGAGAGAGAGAGAGACTAGGGATAGAGGGCGAGAGAGAGAAGACTAGGGATAGAGGGAGAGAGTAGGAGAGAGAAGACTAGGGATAGAGGGACAGAGAGAGAGAAGACTAGGGATAGAGGGAGAGAGAGAGAAGACTAGGGATAGAGGGAGAGAGAGAGAAGACTAGGGATATAGGGAGAGAGAGAGAGAAGACTAGGGATAGAGGGACAGAGAGAGAGAAGACTAGGGATAGAGGGAGAGAGAGAGAGAAGACTAGGGATAGAGGGACAGAGAGAGAAGACTAGGGATAGAGGGACAGAGAAGAGAAGACTAGGGATAGAGGGAGAGAGAGAGAGAAGACTAGGGATAGAGGGAGAGAGAGAGGAGAAGACTATGGATAGAGGGAGAGAGAGAAGACTAGGGATAGAGGGACAGAGAGATGAAGACTAGGGATAGAGGGACAGAGAGAGAAGACTAGGGATAGAGGGAGAGAGAGAGAAGACTAGGGATAGAGGGAGAGAGGACAGAGAGAGAAGACTAGGGATAGAGGGACAGAGAGAGAAGACTAGGGATAGAGGGACAGAGAGAGAAGACTAGGGATAGAGGGAGAGAGAGAGAAGACTAGGGATAGAGGGAGAGAGAGAGAGAAGACTAGGGATAGAGGGACAGAGAGAGAAGACTAGGGATAGAGGGAGAGAGAGAGAAGACTAGGGATAGAGGGACAGAGAGAGAAGACTAGGGATAGAGGGACAGAGAGAGAAGACTAGGGATAGAGTGACAGAGAGAGAAGACTAGGGAGGGAGAGAGAGAGAAGACTAGGGATAGAGGGAGAGAGAGAGAGACTAGGGAGAGAGAGAGAAGACTAGGGATAGAGGGACAGAGAGAGAAGACTAGGGATAGAGGGAGAGAGAGAGAAGACTAATGTCTTATTCTTTTGAAACTTCTGTATGTGTAATGTTTACTGTTAATTTTTATTGTTTATTTCACTTTTGTATATTATCTACCTCACTTGCTTTGGCAATGTTAACACATGTTTCCCATGCCAATAAAGCCCCTTGAATTGAATAGAATAGAGAGAGAGAAGACTAAGGGATAGAGGGAGAGAGAAAGGATATGAAATCCATAGCATGACTTCAGAAGGAGAGAGAAACTGGCTTCCGGGTTGGATGTGCATTGTGTCAAGGAGCAGTGCGGCTTGGTTGGGTTGTGTTTCGGAGTACGCAGGCTCTCGACCTTCGCCTCTCCCGAGTCTGCCGCGATGAGACAAGACTGTAACTACCAATTAGATACCACGAAACTGGGGAGAAAAAAGGGGTAACATTTTTTGTCAAAAAGCTTAACCCCTGACCTGTCGTTTGTCCCCTTACACCAAACAACTATCCCTAACCCTAGGATCTAACCCTTAACCCCTGACCTGCCATTTGTCCCCTTACACCAAACAACTATCCCTCTCTCTCTCTCTCTCCCTCTCTCTCTCTCTCTCTGTCTTCTTTGCTTAGTGTTACTGTCTTGTTATTCAACCTATCCTTTTCACTCTCTCTTGTTCTCCTTCGATTACATTTCACTCAACACATTATGTTATTCAACAGATACGTTTTTTCTCACCAAATAAATTGTGTTGCTATTGTTGTCAGCCCATCCTCTCCGATACAGTCCAGGCATGGACATGGACTCCTCACAATATCCCAGTTAAAGAATGAAGGGATCACAAACACAAAATAATGACAATAATGACAGAACAGAAAGAATGAATCTAGGGGTTCAGTCAACTTCCTGGTGAATGAATCTAGGGGTTCAGTCAACTTCCTGGTGAATGAATCTAGGGGTTCAGTCAACTTTCTGGTGAATGAATCTAGGGGTTCAGTCAACTTCCTGGTGAATGAATCTAGGGGTTCAGTCAACTTCCTGGTGAATGAATCTAGGGGTTCAGTCAACTTCCTGGTGAATGAATCTAGGGGTTCAGTCAACTTTCTGGTGAATGAATCTAGGGGTTCAGTCAACTTCCTGGTGAATGAATCTAATATTTTTTGCCCCTCATCGGTCTACACACAATACCCCATAATGACATCACAATACCCCGTAATGACATCACAATACCCCGTAATGACATCACAATACCCCATAATGACATCACAATACCCCATAATGACATCACAATACCCCATAATGACATCAACAATACCCCATAATGACATCACAATACGCCATAATGACATCACAATACCCCATAAAGACATCACAATACCCCGTAATGACATCACAATACCCCATAATGACATCACAATACCCCATAATGACATCACAATACCCCATAATGACATCACAATACCCCATAATGACATCACAATACCCCATAATGACATCACAATACCCCACAATGACATCACAATACCCCATAATGACATCACAATACCCCATAATGACATCACATACCCCATAATGACATCACATACCCATAATGACATCACAATACCCCATAATGACATCACAATACCCCATAATGACATCATACCATAATACCAACCCCATAATGACATCACAATACCCCATAATGACATCACAATACCCCACAATGACATCACAATACCCCATAATGACATCACAATACCCCATAATGACATCACAATACCCCATAATGACATCACAATACCCCATAATGACATCACAATACCCCATAATGACATCACAATACCCCATAATGACATCACAATACCCCATAATGACATCACAATACCCCACAATGACATCACAATACCCCATAATGACTAAACCAATAAAACAAATAAAAAACAAATTTTCAAAAGTGAGTCATTGGTATTGTGATGTCATTATGGGGTATTGTGATGTCATTATGGGGTATTGTTTGTCGATTGCTGAGGGAAATCAAATATTTAATCAATTTTATAAAAAGGCTGTAACGTAACAACATGTGGGAAATGAGGGTTGAGTCTCTGCTGTGAGGGTTGAAGCACTGCTGTGAGGGTTGAGTCACTGTGAGGGTTGAGGCACTGCTGTGAGGGTTGAGGCACTGCTGTGAGGGTTTAGTCACTGCTGTGAGGGTTGAGTCACTGCTGTGAGGGTTGAGGCACTGCTGTGAGGGTTGAGTCACTGCTGTGAGGGTTGAGGCACTGCTGTGAGGGTTGAGGCACTGCTGTGAGGGTTGAGTCACTGTGAGGGTTGAGGCACTGCTGTGAGGGTTGAGTCACTGTGAGGGTTGAGGCACTGCTGTGAGGGTTGAGGCACTGCTGTGAGGGTTTAGTCACTGCTGTGAGGGTTGAGTCACTGCTGTGAGGGTTGAGGCACTGCTGTGAGGGTTGAGTCACTGCTGTGAGGGTTGAGTCACTGCTGTGAGGGTTGAGGCACTGCTGTGAGGGTGAGTCACTGCTGTGAGGGTTGAGGCACTGCTGTGAGGGTTGAGTCTCTGCTGTGAGGGTTGAGGCACTGCTGTGAGGGTTTAGTCACTGCTGTGAGGGTTGAGGCACTGCTGTGAGGGTTTAGTCACTGCTGTGAGGTTGGAGGCACTGCTGTGAGGGTTGAGTCTCTGCTGTGAGGGTTGAGGCACTGCTGTGAGGGCTGAGGCACTGCTGTGAGGGCTGAGGCACTGCTGTGAGGGTTGAGGCACTGCTGTGAGGGTTGAGGCACTGCTGTGAGGGTTGAGTCACTGCTGTGAGGGTTGAAGCACTGCTGTGAGGGTTTAGTCACTGCTGTGAGGGTTGAGTCACTGCTGTGAGGGTTGAGTCACTGCTGTGAGGGTTGAGTCACTGCTGTGAGGGTTGAGGCACTGCTGTGAGGGTTGAGTCACTGCTGTGAGGGTTGAGGCACTGCTGTGAGGGTTGAGTCTCTGCTGTGAGGGTTGAGGCACTGCTGTGAGGGGTTTAGTCACTGCTGTGAGGGTTGAGGCACTGCTGTGAGGGTTGAGGCACTGCTGTGAGGGTTGAGTCTCTGCTGTGAGGGTTGAAGCACTGCTGTGAGGGCTGAGGCACTGCTGTGAGGGCTGAGGCACTGCTGTGAGGGTTGAGGCACTGCTGTGAGGGTTGAGGCACTGCTGTGAGGTTTGAGTCACTGCTGTGAGGGTTGAAGCACTGCTGTGAGGGTTTAGTTGCTGTGAGGGCTGAGTCACTGCTGTGAGGGTTGAAGCACTGCTGTGAGGGTTTAGTCATTGCTGTGAAGGTTGAGTCACTTCTATGAGGGCTGAGTCACTGTGAGGGCTGAGTCACTGCTGTGAGGGCTGAGTCACTGTGAGGGATGAGTCACAGCTGTGGGGGATGAGTCACTATAAGGGATGAGTCACTATAAGGCTTGAGTCACTATAAGGGATGAGTCACTATAAGGGATGAGTCACTATAAGGGCTGAGTCACTATAAGGGATGAGTCACTATAAGGGTTGAGTCACTATAAGGGATGAGTCACTATAAGGGTTGAGTCACTATAAGGGATGAGTCACTATAAGGGTTGAGTCACTATAAGGGATGAGTCACTATAAGGGATGAGGCACTATGAGGGTTGAGGCACTATGAGGGGTTGAGGCACTATGAGGGTTGAGGCACTATAAGGGATGAGGCACTGCTATGAGGGTTGAGTCACTATGAGGGATGAGGCACTGCTATGAGGGTTGAGTCACTATGAGGGATGAGGCACTATGAGGGTTGAGGCACTATGAGGGATGAGGCACTATGAGGGTTGAGGCACTATGAGGGTTGAGGCACTATAAGGGATGAGGCACTGCTATGAGGGTTGAGTCACTATGAGGGATGAGGCACTATGAGGGTTGAGTCACTATAAGGGTTGAGTCACTATAAGGGTTGAGTCACTATAAGGGATGCGTCACTATGAGGGATGAGTCACTATAAGGGATGAGCCACTATAAGGGATGAGTCACTATAAGGGTTGAGTCACTATAAGGGATGAGTCACTATAAGGGTTGAGTCACTATAAGGGATGAGTCACTATAAGGGTTGAGTCACTATAAGGGATGAGTCACTATAAGGGATGAGTCACTATAAGGTTTGAGTCACTATAAGGGATGAGTCACTATAAGGGATGAGTCACTATAAGAGTTGAGGCACTATGAGGGTTGAGGCACTATGAGGGTTGAGGCACTATGAGGGTTGAGGCACTATAAGGGATGAGGCACTGCTATGAGGGTTGAGGCACTATGAGGGATGAGGCACTATGAGGGTTGAGGCCTATGAGGGATGAGGCACTATGAGGGTTGAGGCACTATGAGGGTTGAGGCCCTATGAGGGATGAGGCACTATGAGGGTTGAGGCACTATGAGGGTTGAGGCCCTATGAGGGTTGAGGCACTATGAGGGTTGAGGCACTATGAGGGATGAGGCACTATGAGGGATGAGGCACTATGAGGGTTGAGGCACTATGAGGGATGAGGCACTATGAGGGTTGAGGCACTATGAGGGTTGAGGCACTGCTATGAGGGTTGAGGCACTATGAGGGATGAGGCACTATGAGGGTTGAGGCACTATGAGGTTTGAGGCACTATGAGGGTTGAGGCACTATGAGGGTTGAGGCACTATGAGGGATGAGGCACTATGAGGGTTGAGGCACTATGAGGGATGAGGCACTATGAGGAATGAGGCACTATGAGGGTTGAGGCACTATGAGGGTTGAGGCACTGCTATGAGGGTTGAGGCACTATGAGGGTTGAGGCACTATGAGGGATGAGGCACTATGAGGGTTGAGGCACTGCTATGAGGGTTGAGTCACTATGAGGGTTGAGGCACTATGAGGGATGAGGCACTATGAGGGTTGAGGCACTGCTATGAGGGTTGAGGCACTATGAGGGATGAGGCACTATGAGGGTTGAGTCACTATGAGGGTTGAGGCACTATGAGGGATGAGGCACTATGAGGGTTGAGGCACTATGAGGGATGAGGCACTATGAGGGTTGAGGCACTATGAGGGATGAGGCACTATGAGGGTTGAGGCACTATGAGGGTTGAGGCACTGCTATGAGGGTTGAGGCACTATGAGGGATGAGGCACTATGAGGGTTGAGGCACTATGAGGGATGAGGCACTATGAGGGTTGAGGCACTGCTATGAGGGTTGAGGCACTATGAGGGATGAGGCACTATGAGGGATGAGGTACTATGAGGGATGACGCACTATGAGGGATGAGGCACTATGAGGGATGAGGTACTATGAGGGATGAGGCACTATGAGGGTTGAGGCACTAGGAGGGATGAGGCACTATGAGGGATGAGGCACTATGAGGGTTGAAGCACTATGAGGGTTGAGGCACTATGAGGGTTGAGGCACTATAAGGGATGAGGCACTGCTATGAGGGTTGAGTCACTATGAGGGATGAGGCACTATGAGGGATGAGGCACTATGAGGGATGAGGCACTATGAGGAATGAGGCACTATGAGGGTTGAGGCACTATAAGGGATGAGGCACTGCTATGAGGGTTGAGTCACTATGAGGGATGAGGCACTATGAGGGATGAGGCACTATGAGGGATGAGGCACTATGAGGGATGAGGCACTGCTATGAGGGTTCGTTATACCTGAATGCTTTAAGTCAAGTGTTTGCATTGTTAAAGATCAAACTTATGTCCGTATTTCACATCAGGATGAGAAACAATGTACCTGAATGAGCTGGTGGTCTCCTGTAGTATCTGGTTCATGGAAGTCCCCCCCCCCCCCCTGTGTGTCTGTTTTTCTCCCCAGGCGGGAGTGAGTGTTCCTGGGATAAGGAGAGGCTGGTGTCGCCCCTGTCTGGAGGTGGTGGGGTGGGCAGAATAGGGATGGGGGGACAACAGAGTCTTAACAACCAGGTGAACTCACTACAGAAACACCTACTGGCCAACCGTGAGTACTAAAGGAATATACTGTATATATTTATCTTCTCTCCATGTTGTTTTCACTGTGAGTACTAAAGGAATATACTGTATATATTTATCTTCTCTCCATGTTGTTTTCACTGTGAGTACTAAAGGAATATACTGTATATATTTATCTTCTCTCCATGTTGTTTTCACTGTGAGTACTAAAGGAATATACTGTATATATTTATCTTCTCTCCATGTTGTTTTCACTGTGAGTACTACATTTAGAGAGGGATAATGTCCTTCTCTCCTCCTCCATGTTGTTTTCACTGTGAGTACTACATTTAGAGAGGGATAATGTCCTTCTCTCCACCTCCATGTTGTTTTCACTGTGAGTACTACATTTAGAGAGGGATAATGTCCTTCTCTCCACCTCCATGTTGTTTTCACTGTGAGTACTACATTTAGAGAGGGATAATGTCCTTCTCTCCACCTCCATGTTGTTTTCACTGTGAGTACTACATTTAGAGAGGGATAATGTCCTTCTCTCCTCCATATCAACTGATTATAACATGGAGAGACATATCAACTGATTATAACATGGAGAGACATATCAACTGATTATAACATGGAGAGACATATCAACTGATTATAACATGGAGAGACATATCAACTGATTATAACATGGAGAGACATATCAACTGATTATAACATGGAGAGACATATCAACTGATTATAACATGGAGAGACATATCAACTGTGATTATAACATGGAGAGACATATCAACTGATTATAACATGGAGAGACATATCAACTGTGATTATAACATGGAGAGACATATCAACTGATTATAACATGGAGAGACATATCAACTGATTATAACATGGAGAGACATATCAACTGTGATTATAACATGGAGAGACATATCAACTGATTATAACATCGAGAGACATCATATATTTCTCCCCTCTCCTCTTTTCACATTTCACACCCTCTCCTCTCTTCCCGAACCGTCCCCGCCTCTCCTCCCCTCCACCTCTTTCCTCCACCCCTCCTCTCTCTTCCACATCTCCTCTCTCCTCCCCTCTTCCCCTCCTCTCCTCACTCCTCCACCCCTCTTCCCCTCCTCTCCTCATTCCACCTCTCTTCTACTCCTCTTCTCTCTCCTACTCCTCTCCTCGCTCCTCCACCCCTCTCTCCTCTCCTCATTCTACCTCTCCTCCTCTCCTCTTCTACTCCTCCTCTCTCCTACTCCTCTCCTCTCTCCTCCACCCCCTTCCATCCTCTCCTCGCTCCTCCGCCCCTCTCTCCTCTCCTCATTCCACCTCTCCGCCACATCTCCTCTCTCCTTCCCTCCTCCCCTCCTCTCCTCTCTCCTCCACCCCCTCTCCTCCTCTCCTCCTCTGCTCTCCCCTCCTCTCCTCCTCTTCTTTCCTATCCTCCTCTCTTCTCCTCCTCCCCTCCCCCCCTCCTCTCCTTGCTCCTCCCTTCCTCTCCTCGACTCCTCCTCTGCTGTTGTTTTTCCTCTTTCCATTAAATCTGTTTCTCTCATTCTCTATAGCTCTCCAGTAGATGGATTAACCAACAGCACTCTAATAAATTAATTCATTTGTCAACACCTCGTTCCAGACTTAGAGAGATGATTTCATCAGTCATGTTGTTATCACAGTGTTTATTGTCCTCTCTCCAGGTCTCCAGGACCTCCCCTTCGTGATGATGACCCACCCCTTACTTCCTGTCCGGGTGCCCCCGGCGTCGGTTGCCATGGCGATGTCTCAGATGAACCACCTCAACACCATCGCTAACATGGCGGCCGCCGCGCAGATGCACACATACACACACCAGGCCCCCATCGTCAAGGTACACACACACACACCTCATCTAAACCCTTCTGTTATATGATTATTACATTATATACGTTTGCAGTTATTTAATATGACTACTTTACTTTACTCTCTGTCTCTGTCTCTGTGCCTCTCTCTGTCTCTGCTCTCTCTCGCTCTCTTGATCTCTCGCTCTCTCTCCCGCTCTCTCTCTCGCTCTCTCTCTCGCTCTCTCTCTCGCTCTCTCTCCCTCTCTCGCTCTCTCTCTCGCTCTCTCTCTCGCTCTCTCTCCCGCTCTCTCTCTCGCTCTCTCTCGCTCTCTCTCCCTCTCTCGCTCTCTCTCTCGCTCTCTCTCTCGCTCTCTCTCTCGCTCTCTCGCTCTCTCTCTCGCTCTCTCTCTCACTCTCTCTCACTCTTGCTCTCTCTCTCGCTCTCTTGCTCTCTCGCTCTCTCGCTCTCTCTCGCTCTCTCGCTCTCTCTCGCTCTCACTCTCTCTTGCTCTCTCTCTCTCTCACTCTCTCTCTCTCTCTCTCTCTCTCTCTCTCGCTCTCGCTCTCTCTTGCTCTCTCTCGCTCTCTCTCTCTCTCTCTCTCTCTCTCTCTCTCTCTCTCTCTCTCTCTTGCGCTCACTCTCTCTCACTGTCTAGGAGCGTGTGTGTGACAGTCCATCCCCATCTCCTTCTGTCGACGACATACACACACCTCTCTTGTCCCAGCAGTCCTCACAGCCCAGCTCTACAGCATCCAGCTCACCAGACCGTCTAACACTCGATAGAGATGTTACTGAAAGACAAATATTAGTGAATAAAATAGAAAGAGTGAAAGGTGAGTCTCTCAGTCTCTCTCTCTCTCTCACACACACACACACACACACACACACACACACCCTACTGTAGATATGGTAATTCCTTCCTGCTGAATGACCCAGTGAATTATATTGCTAGTGTTCTGATCATCACTCGTTATGTTGGAATTAAAGGCAATGTCATCGATGTTAAAGGGTAGGTTGCATAAACGTCACCACATCAAAAGTCTCAATGCAAAGTTACACCTCGATTTACATCCTGAACAGGTCAGGGTTCCATAGCCGCAGGCAGAACAGTTGAAACTGGAGCAGCAGCATGGCCAGGTGGACTGGGGACAGCAAGGAGTCATCATGTCAGGTAGTCCTGAGGCATGGTCCTTGGGCTCAGGTCCCACGAGAAAAGAGAGAAAGAGAGAGAGAGTATTAGAGAGAGCATACTTAAATTCACACAGGACACCGGATAAGACAGGAGAAGTACTCCAGATATAACAAACTGACCCCAGCCCCCCGACACATAAACTACTGCAGCATAAATACTGGAGGCTGAGACAGGAGGGGTCAGGAGACACTGTGGCCCCATCCGATGATACCCCCGGACAGGGCCAAACAGGAAGGATATAACCCCACCCACTTTGCCAAAGCACAGCCCCCACACCACTATAGGGATATCTTCACCACCAACTTACCATCCTGAGACAAGGCCGAGTATAGCCCACAAAGATCTCCACCTCGGCACAACCCAATAGGGGGGCGCCAACCCAGACAGGAAGATCATGTCAGTGACTCAACCCACTCAAGTGACGCTTCCAATGAACTATTTAGCCAAATAGCTATTAGCCTAGCCAGCCAGCTAACATTAGCTATTTAGGCAAATAGTTATTAGCCTAGCCAGGCTTAGCCAACCACCGTGGTTAGACACCATCTAGAACACAACTAACACAATACAACTAAAACCGCAGATCAAAAGCCAAGAGAGAGCAGAGACTTACAGATTGATGACTGCCGATCTCACGGTAATTGACTGCCTTAGGAACATGTTTATCATCTCCAGGTCTCCACATATACAAGCCGCTGATGCCTTTGAAACATAAAAAATAAATAAAAAATAAGTTAAAATAAATCTATTTAATATACACCATCACAAGGTTTTGCCTTATACCGCTGTGATACAGCCTGGAATCGAACCAGGGTCTGTAGTGACGCCTCTAGAACTGCCTTATACCGCTGTGATACAGCCTGGAATCGAACCAGGATCTGTAGTGACGCCTCTAGAACTGCCTTATACCGCTGTGATACAGCCTGGAATCGAACCAGGATCTGTAGTGACGCCTCTAGAACTGCCTTATACCGCTGTGATACAGCCTGGAATCGAACCAGGATCTGTAGTGACGCCTCTAGAACTGCCTTATACCGCTGTGATACAGCCTGGAATCGAACCAGGGTCTGTAGTGACGCCTCTAGAACTGCCTTATACCGCTGTGATACAGCCTGGAATCGAACCAGGATCTGTAGTGACGCCTCTAGCACTCAAATCAAATCAAATTTATTTATATAGCCCTTCGTACATCAGCTGATATCTCAAAGTGCTGTACAGAAACCCAGCCTAAAACCCCAAACAGCAAGCAATGCAGGTGTAGAAGCACGGTGGCTAGGAAAAACTCCTAGGCCAATACCTAGGAAGAAACCTAGAGAGGAACCAGGCTATGTGGGGTGGCCAGTCCTCTTCTGGCTGTGCCGGGTGGAGATTATAACAGAACATGGCCAAGATGTTCAAATGTTCATAAATGACCAGCATGGTCGAATAATAATAAGGCAGAACAGTTGAAACTGGAGCAGCAGCAGCACAGAGTCCTGAGTACCAGACCATTAGGACCTGATGGAGGGACAAGAGAGCCCTGAGTATCAGGCCATTAGGACCTGATGGAGGGACAGGAGAGTCCTGAGTACCAGGCCATTAGGACCTGATGGAGGGACAAGAGAGTCCTGAGTACCAGGCCATTAGGACCTGATGGAGGGACAAGAGAGCCCTGAGTATCAGGCCATTAGGACCTGATGGAGGGACAGGAGAGTCCTGAGTATCAGGCCATTAGGACCTGATGGAGGGACAGGAGAGCCCTGAGTATCAGGCCATTAGGACCTGTTGGAGGGACAAGAGAGCCCTGAGTATCAGGCCATTAGGACCTGATGGAGGGACAGGAGAGCCCTGAGTACCAGACCATTAGGACCTGATGGAGGGACAGGAGAGCCCTGAGTATCAGGCCATTAGGACCTGATGGAGGGACAAGAGAGCCCTGAGTATCAGGCCATTATGACCTGATGGAGGGACAATAGAGCCCTGAGTATCAGACCATTAGGACCTGATGGAGGGACAATAGAGCCCTGAGTACCAGGCCGTTAGAACCTGATGATCGTTAGCAAACTGGGTACTACCATACCAATGCATGTCCGGAGTGCATAAGTGAAGATTTGAGTAACGTCGAATTTTGCTGCGGTGATGGCTCATGACTGCTGGAGTGGCAGTAATACGATCACCTCAACAGCCCTCTAGGTCTGACTACTGTCTGGAGGGACTGTACATAATTATTATCTACTATACCTCTCTCTCTCTGTCTCTGTCTCTCTCTCTCTCTGTCTCTCTGTCTCTCTCTCTCTCTGTCTCTCTCTCTCTCTCTCTCTCTCTCTCTTCCTCTTACAGAAGACTCTTCATTGGCTCTCCCCATGTCGAAGCCTTCATCTGATAGGCTGTCACCAGCCCAGGCCCTGCCCCCTGGCTTCCCTGCTCCCTTCCTGTTTGCTGATGGAGTTTCCTCTGTTGAGACTCTACTCACCAACATACAGGTTTTATAAATACTTAGAATTAGTTTCAGTCTTTTATGTCTTGTAGTTTCCTACAATTTTATAACCGTTTTGTCAGTTTTTGTTTTGTTGCCAAAGTGATATGAAGTTCTGGAGTTATAGGATCTCCCAAACAACCTGAGCATCACTCACATCAAATAGATATACTCAATAACTTATTTGTAGACCCAAGTTGAGGCGCGCTCTGTCTCTCTCTCTCTCTCTCTCTCTCACTCTTTCTCACTCTCTCTCACTCATTCTCACTCTCTCGCTCTCTCTCTTTCTCAATCTCTCTCTCTCTCTCTCTCTCTCTCTCTCTCCTCTCTCTCTCTCTCTCTCTCTCTCTTTCTCAATCTCTCTCTCTCTCTCTCTCTCTCTCTCTCTCTCTCTCCGTCTCTCTCTGTCTCTCTCTCTGTCCCCCCCCCCCCTCTCTCTCTCTCTCCATCGCCATCTCTCTCTCTCATATATATATCTCAGGGCCTTCTGAAGGTGGCTGTAGAGAATGCCCGTGTCCAGGACACTCAGATCCAGGCAGAGAAGAGAGGACTGAAGATGGAGCTGTACCGAGAGAGAGAGATGAGAGAGAGTCTGGAGAGACAACTCACCTCTGAGTTACAGAGTAACGGTAGGAATTGAGGAGGGTCATTTCAGCCCAAATTGTACGTATTAATTTATATGAGGGGGGGGAAGTGCTTACTAAAAGTATATACTATGTACTAACCATACCGTGTACAAGATGATTATTGTTTATCTTATCCTCTCTCTCTCAATTCAATTCAATTCAAGGGGCTTTATTGGCATGGGAAACATGTGTTAACATTGCCAAAGCAAGTGAGGTAGACAACATACAAAGTGAATATATAAAGTGAAAAACAACAAAAATTAACAGTAAACATTACACATAAAGAAGTTTCAAAACAGTAAAGACATTACAAATGTCATATTATATATATACAGTGTTTTAACAATGTACAAATGGCTAAAGGACACAATATAAAATAAATAAGCATAAATATGGTGTTTGTTCTTCACTCTCTCTCTCTCTCTCTCTCTCTCTCTCTCTCTCTCTCTCTCTCTCTCTCTCTCTCTCTCTCTCTCCCTCATCCCTCTCTCTCTCCCTCATCCCCCTCTCTCTCTCTCCCTCATCCCTCTCTCTCCCTCCCTCATCCCCTCTCTCTCTCTCTCTCCCTCATCCCCCTCCTCATCCCCCTCTCTCTCTCCCTCATCCCCCTCTCTCTCCTCCCCTCATCCCCCTCTCTCTCTCTCCCTCACCCCCCCTCTTCTCTCTCATCTCTCTCTCTCTCATCGTCTCTTCTCTCTCTCTCTCTCCCTCTCTCCCTCATTCCCCCCTTCCTCTCTCCCCTCATCCCCCTCTCTTCTCCTCCCTCATCCCCCCCTCTCATCTCTCCCTCATCCCCCTCATCTCTCCTCTCCCTCCATCCCCTCTCTCTCTCTACCTCCCTCATCCCCCTCTCTCCTCTCCCTCATCCCGCTCCTCCTCTCTCTCCCTCATCCCCTCTCTCTCTCTCCCTCATACCCTCTCTCTCTCTCTCCCTCATCCCCCTCTCTCTCTCTCCCTCATCCCCCTCTTCTCTCTCCCTCATCCCCCTCTCTCTCTCTCCCTCATCCCCTCTCTCTCTCTCCCTCATCCCCCTCTCTCTCTCTCCCTCATCCCCCTCTCTCTCTCTCCCTCATCCCCCTCTCTCTCTCTCCCTCATCCCCCTCTCTCAGCTCCATTCAGAAGCGCTTAAAGAAAAGAGAAGAAAGCCAAGAGGAAGCTTCAGGAAGCATTGGAGTTTGAGTCCAAACGGAGGGAGACGTTGGAGCATTCTCTCAAACACTCCCTCCTCCTTGTTTTCCTCTCCTCCCGACACCATCCGCAACGGTGAGACTCCTCCTCCTTGTTTTCCTCTCCTCCCGACACCATCCAGCAACGGTGAGACTCCTCCTCCTTGTTTTCTCTCCTCCCGACACCATCAGCAACGGTGAGACTCCTCCATCTTGTTTCCTCTCCTCCCGACACCATCAAGCAACGGGTGAGACTCCTCCTCCTTGTTTTCCTCTCCTCCCGACACCATCAGCAACGGTGAGACTCCTCCTCCTTGTTTTCCTCTCCTCCCGACACCATCAGCAACGGTTGAGACTCCTCTCTCCTTGTTCCTCTCCTCCGACCCATCAGCAACGGTGAGACTCCTCCTCCTTGTTTTCCTCTCCTCCCGACACCATCAGCAACGGTGAGACTCCTCCTCCTTGTTTTCCTCTCCTCCGACACCATCAGCAACGGTGAGACTCCTCCTCCTTGTTTTCCTCTCCTCCCGACACCATCAGCAACGGTGAGACTCCTCCTCCTTGTTTCCTCTCCTCCCGACACCATCAGCAACGGTGAGACTCCTCCTCCTTGTTTTCCTCTCCTCCCGACACCATCAGCAACGGTGAGACTCCTCCTCCTTGTTTTCCTCTCCTCCCGACACCATCAGCAACGGTGAGACTCCTCCTCCTTGTTTTCCTCTCCTCCCGACACCATCAGCAACGGTGAGACTCCTCCTCCTTGTTTTCCTCTCCTCCCGACACCATCAGCAACGGTGAGACTCCTCCTCCTTGTTTCCTCTCCTCCCGACACCATCAGCAACGGTGAGACTCCTCCTCCTTGTTTTCCTCTCCTCCCGACACCATCAGCAACGGTGAGACTCCTCCTCCTTGTTTTCCTCTCCTCCCGACACCATCAGCAACGGTGAGACTCCTCCTCCTTGTTTTCCTCTCCTCCCGACACCATCAGCAACGGTGAGACTCCTCCTCCTTGTTTTCCTCTCCTCCCGACACCATCAGCAACGGTGAGACTCCTCCTCCTTGTTTTCCTCTCCTCCCGACACCATCAGCAACGGTGAGACTCCTCCTCCTTGTTTTCCTCTCCTCCCGACACCATCAGCAACGGTGAGACTCCTCCTCCTTGTTTTCCTCTCCTCCCGACACCATCAGCAACGGTGAGAACTCCTCCTCCTTGTTTTCCTCTCCTCCCGACACCATCAGCAACGGTGAGACTCCTCCTCCTTGTTTTCCTCTCCTCCCGACACCATCAGCAACGGTGAGACTCCTCCTCCTTGTTTTCCTCTCCTCCCGACACCATCAGCAACGGTGAGACTCCTCCTCCTTGTTTTCCTCTCCTCCCGACACCATCAGCAACGGTGAGACTCCTCCTCCTTGTTTTCCTCTCCTCCCGACACCATCAGCAACGGTGAGACTCCTCCTCCTTGTTTTCCTCTCCTCCCGACACCATCAGCAACGGTGAGACTCCTCCTCCTTGTTTTCCTCTCCTCCCGACACCATCAGCAACGGTGAGACTCCTCCTCCTTGTTTTCCTCTCCTCCCGACACCATCAGCAACGGTGAGACTCCTCCTCCTTGTTTTCCTCTCCTCCCGACACCATCAGCAACGGTGAGACTCCTCCTCCTTGTTTTCCTCTCCTCCCGACACCATCAGCAACGGTGAGACTCCTCCTCCTTGTTTTCCTCTCCTCCCGACACCATCAGCAACGGTGAGACTCCTCCTCCCTATTCCTCTTATCCTGGTTGTCCCTCCATCAGGTCCTAATGGTCTGGTACTCAGGGCTCTATCAGGTGTTTAACCAGGTGTGTAACCAGCTATGTGGCCAGGTGTGTAACCAGGTGTGTAACCAGCTATGTGGCTAGGTGTGTAACCAGGTGTGTAACCAAGCTATGTGGCAAGGTGTGTAACCAGGTGTGTAACCAGGTGTGTAACCAAGTGTTTAACCAGGTGTGTAACCAGGTGTGTAACCAGGTGATCACAGTGAATGCGGTGTCGACGTGTATTCAGTCTAATGAGGGTTCTTCTTGACCACAGATATAGTTGTACCTGAAGATTAACCAGAACTGAGTGGAAACCAGGACAAGACACTCCGATTGGTCAAGGTATGGAACACTGTTAAATATGTTAAT
Source organism: Oncorhynchus kisutch (assembly GCF_002021735.2). NCBI lineage: Eukaryota > Metazoa > Chordata > Actinopteri > Salmoniformes > Salmonidae > Oncorhynchus > Oncorhynchus kisutch. The sequence continues at coordinate 46,378,254 of NC_034182.2, forward strand.
GATCCCCGAGATATAGTTAATATGATGGTAACACAGGACAGGGAAGAAGAGTGGAATGATTTTCATGAATGCAGTGAGTATTATATTTGTAATGGGATGTATATATATAGTATATAGTATATATATATATATTATACAGTAGCTGTAATTTAAACCTGTTACTCTGAAGACTATTATATTCCATATATTTCTCTCTTTCTCCCTCTTCCGTCCTACGATTCCCAAGATCCAACCTTCAGTTCTGATGACCTCACCCCGACCCCGTCACGGGAAAACACCAGCCCGTTGTCACGACGACCTAGACAGTGGACCTCCTGGAAAGCCCCCTTTCTCATCCCCGATGACTGATGATCGTATGGCCTCAGAAATAAACGGATGAGCCAATTAGAGGAGAGTTAAAAAATATATATATATTTTGGATCAGAGCGACATCAGTGTTCTGTTCGTTCCTTCTGAAACTTGGACTGATGGGAAGAATGTTGTTGTTTAATCACTTCAACTTTACATCTGTCTATTTCTATCTCTCTCTCTCTCGCCCTTCCCCTCCAGAAGTGTTTTGTGGGGAAATATTGATTTATGTCCTTACATTAGTCCACCATTCTGTTCCTGACCCCCCCCCCCCCCGAACTCTAACCCCTTGACCTATTAGAGGACTGTTGTGTTGCTGTTTTGTTTTGTTCGTTTACCTATAAATTGTATCACGGTCGAGAGACTGAATTGAGGACGATGAAGAAAAAGCCGTGTGGATAACTAGCAGTCGGCTCCGTCCCAAACAGAAGCCTTTCCGTCTCTACTTTGGTTTGTTATGGTGAGAGAATCGGCTCGCCGGTCACGGAGAAAAGGGTCCTTCTACTTGTAAATAGTGTTTGTGACTAGTAGGGATTGGGATGCCATTTGAGACTCTTTGACTGTATGGAGTTTGAGACCTGACAACAAATACATTATTATAATACCAGACTTTATTCTCTCGCCTTCTTTACACACACTGTTACACACACACACACTGTTACACACACACTGTTACACACACACACACTGTTACACACACACTGTTACACACACACACACACTGTTACACACACACTGTTACACACACACACACTGTTACACACACACTGTTACACACACACACACACACACACACACACACACACACACACACACACACACACACACTGTCGTACAAACACACACACTGTTACACACACACACACAAACACACTGTTACACACACACTGTTATACACACACACACACACACACACACTGTCGTACAAACACACACACTGTTACACACACACACACTGTTACACACACGCACACACACTGTTACACACACACACACACACTGTTACACACACGCACACACACTGTTACACACACACACACACACACACATTGTCGTACAAACACACACACTGTTACACACACACACACACTGTTACACACACACACACAGTTACACACACACACACACACACACTGTTACACACACACACACTGTTACACACACACACACACACACACACACACACACACACACACACACACACACTGTTACACACACACAGACACACTGTTACACACACACACTGTCGCACAAACACACACACACACTGTTACACACTCACACACTGTCGTACAAACACACACACACAGTTACACACACACACAAATTTCCACTCTCTCTCTTCTTCTCATCCCTCCATTCTTCTCTTGTTTATTCTGTCGTTCTGTCACTCACTTCTCTGGCGGGATGGAGAGTAAACAGGTGGTGACATAACACACCTGCTTCGCTCTCTCTTCTCACCTGCTTCTCTCTCTCTTCTCATCTGCTTCTCTCTCTCTTCTTATCTGCTTCTCTCTCTCTTTTCACCTGCTTCTCTCTCTCTCTCTCTCTTCTCATCTGCTTCTCTCTCTCTTTTCACCTGCTTCTCTCTCTCTCTTCTCATCTGCTTCTCTCTCTCTCTTCTCACCTGCTTCTCTCTCTCTCTCTCTCTTCTCACCTGCTTCCTCTCTCTCTCTTCTCTCTCTCTTCAAACCTGCTTCTCTGTATCTTCTCACCTGCTTCTCTCTCTTCTCCCCTGCTTCTCTCTCTCTTCTCATCTGCTTCTCTCTCTCTTCTCATCTGCTTCTCTCTCTCTTTTCACCTGCTTCTCTCTCTCTTCTCATCTGCTTCTCTCTCTCTTTTCACCTGCTTCTCTCTCTCTCTCTCTTCTCATCTGCTTCTCTCTCTCTCTTCTCACCTGCTTCTCTCTCTCTTCTCATCTGCTTCTCTCTCTCTTTTCACCTGCTTCTCTCTCTCTTCTCATCTGCTTCTCTCTCTCTCTCTCTTCTCATCTGCTTCTCTCTCTCTTTTCACCTGCTTCTCTCTCTCTCTCTCTTCTCACCTGCTTCTCTCTCTCTCTTCTCATCTGCTTCTCTCTCTCTCTCTCTTCTCATCTGCTTCTCTCTCTCTCTTCTCATTTGCTTCTCTCTCTCTCTTCTCATCTGCTTCTCTCTCTCTTCTCACCTGCTTCTCTCTCTCTCTTCTCACCTGCTTCTCTCTCTCTCTTCTCACCTGCTTCTCTCTCTCTTCTCACCTGCTCCAATCGTTCTCTTTCCTCTTGTCCTCACGTAGTTTTCCAATAATACAGAATATCAGTGTTCACAGAATTCAATGAAGAGACGAGCTGAATAAATACACACTGCATTTCATGTCCTGGTTCTATTCTTTATTCAAATTAAACTTTATTATTCACATGCGCCAAATACAACAGGTGTAGACCTTACCTTGAAATGCTTACTAACAAGTCCTTAACCAACAGTGCAAATCACGAATCAAGTTAAGAAAATATTTACCAAATAAACTAAAGTTTTAAAAAATTCTTTAAAAAAGTAACACAATAAAATAAGAATAACAAGACTATATACAGGGGTGTTACGGTACAGAGTCAATGTGGAGACTATATACAGGGGGGTACCGGTACAGAGTCAATGTGGAGACTATATACAGGGGGTACCGGTACAGAGTCAATGTGGAGGCTATATACAGGGGGTACCAGTACAGAGTCAATGTGGAGACTATATACAGGGGGGTACCGGTACAGAGTCAATGTGGAGGCTATATACAGGGGTACCGGTACAGAGTCAATGTGGAGGCTATATACAGGGGGGTACCGGTACAGAGTCAATGTGGAGGCTATATGCAGGGGGTACCGGTACAGAGTCAACGTGGAGGCTATATACAGGGGGTACCGGTACAGAGTCAATGTGGAGGCTATATGCAGGGGGTACCAGTACAGAGTCAATGTGGAGGCTATATACAGGGGGTACCGGTACAGAGTCAATGTGGAGGCTATATGCAGGGGGTACCAGTACAGAGTCAATGTGGAGGCTATATACAGGGGGTACCAGTACAGAGTCAATGTGGAGGCTATATACAGGGTGTTACGGTACAGAGTCAATGTGGCTATATGCAGGGGGGTACCGGTACAGAGTCAACGTGGAGGCTATATACAGGGTGTACCGGTACGGGGTCAGTGTGCAGGGGGTACAGGTTAGAGGTCATTTGTAGGTAGAGGTGAAGTGCCTATGCATAGATAATAAACAGGGAGTAGCAGTACAGAGTCAATGTGGAGGCTATATACAGGTGTGTACCGGTACGGGGTCAGTGTAGAGGCTATATACAGGGTGTACCGGTACAGGGTCAGTGTGCAGGGGGTACAGGTTAGAGGTCATTTGTAGGTAGAGGTGAAGTGCCTATGCATAGATAATAAACAGGGAGTAGCAGTACAGAGTCAATGTGGAGGCTATATACAGGGTGTACCGGTACGGGGTCAGTGTGCAGGGGGTACAGGTTAGAGGTCATTTGTAGGTAGAGGTGAAGTGCCTATGCATAGATAATAAACAGGGAGTAGCAGTACAGAGTCAACGTGGAGGCTATATACAGGGTGTACCGGTACGGGGTCAGTGTGCAGGGGGTACAGGTTAGAGGTCATTTGTAGGTAGAGGTGAAGTGACTATGCATAGATAATAAACAGGGAGTAGCAGTACAGAGTCAATGTGGAGGCTATATACAGGGTGTACCGGTACGGGGTCAGTGTGCAGGGGGTACAGGTTAGAGGTCATTTGTAGGTAGAGGTGAAGTGCCTATGCATAGATAATAAACAGGGAGTAGCAGTACAGAGTCAATGTGGAGGCTATATACAGGGTGTACCGGTACGGGGTCAGTGTGCAGGGGGTACAGGTTAGAGGTCATTTGTAGGTAGAGGTGAAGTGCCTATGCATAGATAATAAACAGGGAGTAGCAGTACAGAGTCAACGTGGAGGCTATATACAGGGTGTACCGGTACGGGGTCAGTGTGCAGGGGGTACAGGTTAGAGGTCATTTGTAGGTAGAGGTGAAGTGCCTATGCATAGATAATAAACAGGGAGTAGCAGTACAGAGTCAACGTGGAGGCTATATACAGGGTGTACCGGTACGGGGTCAGTGTGCAGGGGGTACAGGTTAGAGGTCATTTGTAGGTAGAGGTGAAGTGCCTATGCATAGATAATAAACAGGGAGTAGCAGTACAGAGTCAACGTGGAGGCTATATACAGGGTGTACCGGTACGGGGTCAGTGTGCAGGGGGTACAGGTTAGAGGTCATTTGTAGGTAGAGGTGAAGTGCCTATGCATAGATAATAAACAGGGAGTAGCAGTACAGAGTCAATGTGGAGGCTATATACAGGGTGTACCGGTACGGGGTCAGTGTGCAGGGGGTACAGGTTAGAGGTCATTTGTAGGTAGAGGTGAAGTGCCTATGCATAGATAATAAACAGGGAGTAGCAGTACAGAGTCAATGTGGAGGCTATATACAGGGTGTACCGGTACGGGGTCAGTGTGGAGGCTATATACAGGGTGTACCGGTACGGGGTCAGTGTGCAGGGGGTACAGGTTAGAGGTCATTTGTAGGTAGAGGTGAAGTGCCTATGCATAGATAATAAACAGGGAGTAGCAGTACAGAGTCAATGTGGAGGCTATATACAGGGTGTACCGGTACGGGGTCAGTGTGCAGGGGGTACAGGTTAGAGGTCATTTGTAGGTAGAGGTGAAGTGCCTATGCATAGATAATAAACAGGGAGTAGCAGTACAGAGTCAACGTGGAGGCTATATACAGGGTGTACCGGTACGGGGTCAGTGTGCAGGGGGTACAGGTTAGAGGTCATTTGTAGGTAGAGGTGAAGTGACTATGCATAGATAATAAACAGGGAGTAGCAGTACAGAGTCAATGTGGAGGCTATATACAGGGTGTACCGGTACGGGGTCAGTGTGCAGGGGGTACAGGTTAGAGGTCATTTGTAGGTAGAGGTGAAGTGCCTATGCATAGATAATAAACAGGGAGTAGCAGTACAGAGTCAATGTGGAGGCTATATACAGGGTGTACCGGTACGGGGTCAGTGTGCAGGGGGTACAGGTTAGAGGTCATTTGTAGGTAGAGGTGAAGTGCCTATGCATAGATAATAAACAGGGAGTAGCAGTACAGAGTCAACGTGGAGGCTATATACAGGGTGTACCGGTACGGGGTCAGTGTGCAGGGGGTACAGGTTAGAGGTCATTTGTAGGTAGAGGTGAAGTGCCTATGCATAGATAATAAACAGGGAGTAGCAGTACAGAGTCAATGTGGAGGCTATATACAGGGTGTACCGGTACGGGGTCAGTGTGCAGGGGGTACAGGTTAGAGGTCATTTGTAGGTAGAGGTGAAGTGCCTATGCATAGATAATAAACAGGGAGTAGCAGTACAGAGTCAATGTGGAGGCTATATACAGGGTGTACCGGTACGGGGTCAGTGTGCAGGGGGTACAGGTTAGAGGTCATTTGTAGGTAGAGGTGAAGTGCCTATGCATAGATAATAAACAGGGAGTAGCAGTACAGAGTCAACGTGGAGGCTATATACAGGGTGTACCGGTACGGGGTCAGTGTGCAGGGGGTACAGGTTAGAGGTCATTTGTAGGTAGAGGTGAAGTGCCTATGCATAGATAATAAACAGGGAGTAGCAGTACAGAGTCAACGTGGAGGCTATATACAGGGTGTACCGGTACGGGGTCAGTGTGCAGGGGGTACAGGTTAGAGGTCATTTGTAGGTAGAGGTGAAGTGCCTATGCATAGATAATAAACAGGGAGTAGCAGTACAGAGTCAATGTGGAGGCTATATACAGGGTGTACCGGTACGGGGTCAGTGTGCAGGGGGTACAGGTTAGAGGTCATTTGTAGGTAGAGGTGAAGTGCCTATGCATAGATAATAAACAGGGAGTAGCAGTACAGAGTCAACGTGGAGGCTATATACAGGGTGTACCGGTACGGGGTCAGTGTGCAGGGGGTACAGGTTAGAGGTCATTTGTAGGTAGAGGTGAAGTGCCTATGCATAGATAATAAACAGGGAGTAGCAGTACAGAGTCAATGTGGAGGCTATATACAGGGTGTACCGGTACGGGGTCAGTGTGCAGGGGGTACAGGTTAGAGGTCATTTGTAGGTAGAGGTGAAGTGCCTATGCATAGATAATAAACAGGGAGTAGCAGTACAGAGTCAATGTGGAGGCTATATACAGGGTGTACCGGTACGGGGTCAGTGTGCAGGGGGTACAGGTTAGAGGTCATTTGTAGGTAGAGGTGAAGTGCCTATGCATAGATAATAAACAGGGAGTAGCAGTACAGAGTCAACGTGGAGGCTATATACAGGGTGTACCGGTACGGGGTCAGTGTGCAGGGGGTACAGGTTAGAGGTCATTTGTAGGTAGAGGTGAAGTGCCTATGCATAGATAATAAACAGGGAGTAGCAGTACAGAGTCAATGTGGAGGCTATATACAGGGTGTACCGGTACGGGGTCAGTGTGCAGGGGGTACAGGTTAGAGGTCATTTGTAGGTAGAGGTGAAGTGCCTATGCATAGATAATAAACAGGGAGTAGCAGTACAGAGTCAACGTGGAGGCTATATACAGGGTGTACCGGTACGGGGTCAGTGTGCAGGGGGTACAGGTTAGAGGTCATTTGTAGGTAGAGGTGAAGTGCCTATGCATAGATAATAAACAGGGAGTAGCAGTACAGAGTCAACGTGGAGGCTATATACAGGGTGTACCGGTACGGGGTCAGTGTGCAGGGGGTACAGGTTAGAGGTCATTTGTAGGTAGAGGTGAAGTGCCTATGCATAGATAATAAACAGGGAGTAGCAGTACAGAGTCAACGTGGAGGCTATATACAGGGTGTACCGGTACGGGGTCAGTGTGCAGGGGGTACAGGTTAGAGGTCATTTGTAGGTAGAGGTGAAGTGCCTATGCATAGATAATAAACAGGGAGTAGCAGTACAGAGTCAATGTGGAGGCTATATACAGGGTGTGTACCGGTACGGGGTCAGTGTGCAGGGGGTACAGGTTAGAGGTCATTTGTAGGTAGAGGTGAAGTGCCTATGCATAGATAATAAACAGGGAGTAGCAGTACAGAGTCAACGTGGAGGCTATATACAGGGTGTACCGGTACGGGGTCAGTGTGCAGGGGGTACAGGTTAGAGGTCATTTGTAGGTAGAGGTGAAGTGCCTATGCATAGATAATAAACAGGGAGTAGCAGTACAGAGTCAATGTGGAGGCTATATACAGGGTGTACCGGTACGGGGTCAGTGTGCAGGGGGTACAGGTTAGAGGTCATTTGTAGGTAGAGGTGAAGTGCCTATGCATAGATAATAAACAGGGAGTAGCAGTACAGAGTCAATGTGGAGGCTATATACAGGGTGTACCGGTACGGGGTCAGTGTGCAGGGGGTACAGGTTAGAGGTCATTTGTAGGTAGAGGTGAAGTGCCTATGCATAGATAATAAACAGGGAGTAGCAGTACAGAGTCAATGTGGAGGCTATATACAGGGTGTACCGGTACGGGGTCAGTGTGCAGGGGGTACAGGTTAGAGGTCATTTGTAGGTAGAGGTGAAGTGCCTATGCATAGATAATAAACAGGGAGTAGCAGTACAGAGTCAATGTGGAGGCTATATACAGGGTGTACCGGTACGGGGTCAGTGTGCAGGGGGTACAGGTTAGAGGTCATTTGTAGGTAGAGGTGAAGTGCCTATGCATAGATAATAAACAGGGAGTAGCAGTACAGAGTCAACGTGGAGGCTATATACAGGGTGTACCGGTACGGGGTCAGTGTGCAGGGGGTACAGGTTAGAGGTCATTTGTAGGTAGAGGTGAAGTGCCTATGCATAGATAATAAACAGGGAGTAGCAGTACAGAGTCAATGTGGAGGCTATATACAGGGTTGTACCGGTACGGGGTCAGTGTGCAGGGGGTACAGGTTAGAGGTCATTTGTAGGTAGAGGTGAAGTGCCTATGCATAGATAATAAACAGGGAGTAGCAGTACAGAGTCAACGTGGAGGCTATATACAGGGTGTACCGGTACGGGGTCAGTGTGCAGGGGGGTACAGGTTAGAGGTCATTTGTAGGTAGAGGTGAAGTGCCTATGCATAGATAATAAACAGGGAGTAGCAGTACAGAGTCAATGTGGAGGCTATATACAGGGTTGTACCGGTACGGGGTCAGTGTGCAGGGGGTACAGGTTAGAGGTCATTTGTAGGTAGAGGTGAAGTGCCTATGCATAGATAATAAACAGGGAGTAGCAGTACAGAGTCAATGGAGGAGAAGGTCCATGTAAATAGTCCAGGGGGACGGGATATATATGAGTCCATGTAAATAGTCCAGGGGGATATATATGAGTCCATGTAAATAGTCCAGAGGGATATATATGAGTCCATGTAAATAGTCCAGAGGGATATATATGAGTCCATGTAAATAGTCCAGGGGACGGGATATATATGAGTCCATGTAAATAGTCCAGGGGGATATATATGAGTCCATGTAAATAGTCCAGAGGGATATATATGAGTCCATGTAAATAGTCCAGAGGGATATATATGAGTCCATGTAAATAGTCCAGGGGGATATATATGAGTCCATGTAAATAGTCCAGGGGACGGGATATATATGAGTCCATGTAAATAGTCCAGGGGGATATATATGAGTCCATGTAAATAGTCCAGAGGGATATATATGAGTCCATGTAAATAGTCCAGAGGGATATATATGAGTCCATGTAAATAGTCCAGGGGACGGGATATATATGAGTCCATGTAAATAGTCCAGGGGACGGGATATATATGAGTCCATGTAAATAGTCCAGAGGATATATATGAGTCCATGTAAATAGTCCAGAGGGCGGGATATATATGAGTCCATGTAAATAGTCCAGGGGACGGGATATATATGAGTCCATGTAAATAGTCCAGAGGATATATATGAGTCCATGTAAATAGTCCAGGGGATATATATGAGTCCATGTAAATAGTCCAGGGGACGGGATATATATGAGTCCATGTAAATAGTCCAGAGGGATATATATGAGTCCATGTGAATAGTCCAGAGGGATATATATGAGTCCATGTGAATAGTCCAGAGGGATATATATGAGTCCATGTAAATAGTCCAGAGGGCGGGATATATATGAGTCCATGTAAATAGTCCAGAGGGATATATATGAGTCCATGTGAATAGTCCAGAGGGCGGGATATATATGAGTCCATGTGAATAGTCCAGGGGACGGGATATATATGAGTCCATGTGAATAGTCCAGAGGGCGGGATATATATGAGTCCATGTGAATAGTCCAGAGGACGGGATATATATGAGTCCATGTGAATAGTCCAGAGGACGGGATATATATGAGTCCATGTGAATAGTCCAGAGGACGGGATATATATGAGTCCATGTGAATAGTCCAGAGGACGGGATATATATGAGTGATTTAGGCTAATGGGATATATATGAGTGATTTAGGCTAATGGGATATATATGAGTGATTTAGGCTAATGGGATATATATGAGTGATTTAGGCTAATGGGATATATATGAGTGACTTGACTATAGCATATTATTTAGGCTAATGGGATATATAGTTGTTGAGTTAGTAAATAGTCTGGTGGTCATTTGATTCCATTTCATGTTGTAACAGACGATTGTACCAGTGTGTGTTCACAGAGATCTATTTGCATTCCGGGGGGGACGTAGGACACTCCCTGAGGACCAAATGTCCATGTGACACTTTGTTCTCTCTTTAAATGTACAACAAGCTATTTTTAACAGCTATTTTTAAGCTCTCTGTCTCTTTTCTAAAGTCCTCAGTCAACATGTGCAGCTCTCTCTTGCCAAGATAACATTTTGTTTTGAAAAAAAATAAAAATACAGAATGGATTCTAATATATTATGACTCATAAGAAAATAGTGTGTATGTGTGTCTCACATGCATTCTCATAAGATGACCCATTTCTCACCCATGAAGTGAGGAGAGAGATGAGGAAAGGAGAGAGAGAGGAGAGAGATGAGGAAAGGAGAGAGAGAGAGGAGAGCGATATGAGGAAAGGTGAGAGAGATTTGAAGAAAGGAGAGAGAGATATGAGGAAAGGAGAGAGAGAGATGAGGAAAGGAGAGAGATATGAGGAAAGGAGAGAGAGAGAGAGAGATATGAAGAAAGGAGAGAGAGAGGAGAGATATGAGGAAAGGAGAGAGATATGAAGAAAGGAGAGAGAGATATGAAGAAAGGAGAGAGAGAGAGGAGATATGAGGAAAGGAGAGAGAGAGGAGAGAGATATGAGGAAAGGAGAGAGAAAGGAGAGATATATGAGGATAGGAGAGAAATATGAGGAAAGGAGAGAGAGATATGAGGAAAGGAGAGAGAGATATGAAGAAAGGAGAGAGAGATATGAAGAAAGGAGAGAGAGTTATGAGGAAAGGAGAGAGAGAGAGGAGATATGAGGAAAGGAGAGAGAGAGGAGAGAGATATGAGGAAAGGAGAGAGAGAGAGGAGAGAGAGATGAGGAAAGGAGAGAGAAAGATATGAGGAAAGGAGAGAGAGAGATATAGAGAGAAAGAAATAGTGTAAACTTGGCAGTAGAAATCCTAAACAGTATATTTCACCTCTCAGCTTCCCTATCAAATCTAAAAATGTCAAGCAGACAACTTCAGAAACCCAAAAAGGCCTGTGGTGTTGATGGTATCCTCAATGAAATGATCAAATATACAGACCACGAATTCCAATTGGCTAAACTTCAACTCTTTAACATCATCCTCAACTCTGGCATCTTCCCCAATATTTGGAACCAAGGACAGATCACCCCAATCCACAAAAGTATAAAACATTCTGGGGAAATCCCCTGCATTATCATTAACAGCAGACTCGTACATTTCCTCAGTGAAAACAACGTACTGAGCAAATGTCAAATTGGCTTTTTACCAATTACCGTACAACAGACCATGTATTCACCCTGCACACCCTAATGACCGTACAACAGACCACGTATTCACCCTGCACACCCTAATGACCGTACAACAGACCACGTATTCACCCTGCACACCCTAATGACCGTACAACAGACCACGTATTCACCCTGCACACCCTAATTGACAAACAAACCAAAACAAAAGGCAAAGTCTTCTCATGCTTCGTTGATTTCATATTTGTTTTGACTCATGTTGGCACAAGGGCCTGGTATACAAATTGATGGGAAGTGGTGTTGGGGGAAAAACAAATGGCAACATTATAAAATCCATGTACACAAACAACAAGTGTGCGGTTAAAAATGGCAAAAAACACACATTTATTTCACCAGGGCCGTGGGGTGAGACAGGGATGCAGCTTAAGCCCCATCCTCTTCAACATACATATCAATGAATTGGCGAGGGCACCAGAACAATCTGCAGCACCCGGCCTCACCCTACTAGAATCTGAAGTCAAGTGTCTACTGTTTGCTGATGATCTGGTGCTTCTGTCACCAACCAAGGAGGGCCTACAGCAGCACCTAGATCTTCTGCACAGATTCTGTCAGACCTGGGCCCTGACAGACCTGGGCCCTGACAGTAAATCTCAGTAAGACCAAAATAATGGTGTTCCAAAAAAGGTCCCGTCGCCAAGACCACAAATACAAATTCCATCGAGACACCGTTGCCCTAGAGCACACAAAAAACGATACATACCTTGGCCTAAACATCAGCGCCACAGGTAAGCTCCACAAAGCTGTGAACGATCTGAGAGACAAGGCAAGAATGGAGTTCTATGCCTTTAAAAGGAAGATGAAATTTGACATCCCAATTAAGGATCTGGCTAAAAATACTTGAATAAGTTATAGAACCCATTTCCCTTTATGGTTGTGAGGTCTGGGGTTAGAGACACATTAGAGACACATATTTCTCTCAAGTTACACAGATCCACAAAGAATTAGAAAACAAACCCAATTGTGATAAACTCCCATATCTACTGGGTGAAATACCATAGTGTGCATCACAGCAGCAAGATTTGTGACCTGTTGCCTCAAGAAAAGTTCAACCAGTGAAGAACAAACACCATTGTAAATACAACCCATATTTATGATGATTTATTTTCCCTTTTGTACATTAACTATTTCCACATCATTACAACACTGTATATAGACATAATATGACATTTGAAATGTCTTTATTCTGTTGGAACTTCTGTGTAATGTTTACTGTTCATTTTTATTGTTTATTACACTTTTATATATTATCTACCTCACTTGCTTTGGCAATGTTAACACGTTTCACATGCCAATAAAGCCCCTTGAATTGAATTGAATTGAATTGAGAGAGATGTGGCGGCAGGGAGGTCAGGCGCAGGAGAGTGAACTTGGTCAACAAGTACGGAGCAGTTTAATAAAAATTCAAAAAACTCGAAACATTAAACAATATACAAAAATAAGATAAGACCCGTCGCACACCAGAACATAACTTGAACCAATACAAAACAACAAACAACACAATACAAACAAACAATCTCCGACAAGGATGTGAGGGGGAACAGAGGGTTAAATACACAAATGTAATTGATGGCATTGGAACCAGGTGTGATGGAGGACAAGACAAAACCAATGGAAAATGAAAAGAGGATCAGCGATGGCTAGAAGACCGGTGACGTCGACCGCCGAACAAGGAGAGGGACCGACTTCGGAGGAAGTCGTGACAGAGAGAGAGAGACCATAGATAGAGAATAAATATTGGGAACAAGAATCTCTCAACAGTTTGCTACCACTTCCTGCCCGCTGGACTCAAACACTTCCTCTCTACTGCTGCTACAACTCATATAAACCTTGATGGAACAAACCAAGAGCAGAGAGAGGAGAAGAGTCAGGAGGTTTCTACACTGGACAGACACACTGATTAGAGTCGTCCTGGCTGTGGGATGTCCTCTTCCTCATTAGACAAACTGATTAGAGTTGTCCTGGCTGTGGGATGTCCTCTTCATCAGACAAACTGATGAGAGTTGTCCTGGCTGTGGGATGTCCTCTTCCTCATTAGACACACTGATTAGAGTCACCCTGGCTGTGGGATGTCCTCTTCCTCATTAGACACACTGATTAGAGTTGTCCTGGCTGTGGGATGTCCTCTTCCTCAGACAAACTGATTAGAGTTGTCCTGGCTGTGGGATGTCCTCTTCTTCATCAGACAAACTGATTAGAGTCGTCCTGGCTGTGGGTTGTCCTCTTCCTCATCAGACACACTGATTAGATTCTAATTCCTCTGTCTCCTACCTCAGTGAGAGGTGTGGCCTTCCACCTGAAACAGGGAGAGGTGTGGCCATCCACCTGAAACAGTGAGAGGTGTGGCCTTCCACCTGAAACAGAGAGAGGTGTGGCCATCCACCTGAAACAGTGAGAGGTGTGGCCTTCCACCTGAAACAGGGAGAGGTGTGGCCTTCCACCTGAAACAGTGAGAGGTGTGGCCTTCCACCTGAAACAGAGAGAGGTGTGGCCATCCACCTGAAACAGTGAGAGGTGTGGCCTTCCACCTGAAACAGAGAGAGGTGTGGCCATCCACCTGAAACAGGGAGAGGTGTGGCCTTCCACCTGAAACAGTGAGAGGTGTGGCCTTCCACCTGAAACAGAGAGAGGTGTGGCCTTCCACCTGAAACAGGGAGAGGTGTGGCCTTCCACCTGAAACAGGGAGAGGTGTGGCCTTCCACCTGAAACAGGGAGAGGTGTGGCCTTCCACCTGAAGCAGGGAGAGGTGTGGCCTTCCACCTGAAACAGGGNGGGTTAGGTTCAGGGTTAGGTTAGGGGTTAGGTTTAGGGGTTAGGTTCAGGGGGTTAGGTTTAGGGGTTAGGTTCAGGGTTAGGTTTGGGGTTAGGTTCAGGGTTAGGTTCAGGGGTTAGGTTTAGGGGTTAGGTTTCAGGGTTAGGTTCAGGGTTAGGTTAGGGGTTAGGTTCAGGGTTAGGGTTAGGGGTTAGGTTAGGGTTAGGTTTAGGGGTTAGGTTCAGGGGTTAGGTTCAGGGGTTAGGTTTAGGGGTTAGGTTTAGGGGTTAGGTTTAGGGGTTAGGTTCAGGGGTTAGGTTCAGGGTTAGGTTCAGGGGTTAGGTTTAGGGTTAGGTTAGGTTTAGGTTTAGGGGTTAGGTTCAGGGGTTAGGTTTAGGGTTAGGTTCAGGGTTAGGTTCAGGGGTTAGGTTTAGGGTTAGGTTAGGGGTTAGGTTCAGGGGTTAGGTTTAGAGGTAGGTTCAGGGGTTAGGTTTAGGGGTTGGTTCAGGGGTTAGGTTTAGGAGTTAGGTTCAGGGTTAGGTTCAGGGTTAGGTTTAGGGGTTAGGGGTTAGGTTCAGGGTTAGGTTCAGGGTTAGGTTTAGGGGTTAGGTTCAGGGTTAGGTTTAGGGGTTAGGTTTAGGGGTTAGGTTTAGGGGTTAGGTTCAGGGGTTAGGTTTAGGAGTTAGGTTCAGGGGTTAGGTTTAGGGGTTAGGTTTAGGGTTAGGTTCAGGGGTTAGGTTCAGGGGTTAGGTTCAGGGTTAGGTTTTAGGGGTTAGGTTAGGGGTTAGGTTTAGGGGTTAGGTTCAGGTTAGGTTTAGGGGTTAGGTTTAGGGTTTAGGTTCAGGGGTAGGTTCAGGGTTAGGTTTAGGGTTAGGTTCAGGGTTACAATTAGGTTAGGGTCAGGGTTAGGTTCAGGGGTTAGGTTGGGGTTAGGTTTAGGGGTAGGTTCAGGGGTTAGGTTCAGGGTTAGGTTTAGGGGTTAGGTTAGGGGTTAGGTTCAGGGTTAGGTTTAGGGGTTAGGTTCAGGGTTAGGTTTAGGGGTTAGGTTTAGGGTTTAGGTTCAGGGATAGGTCAGGGGTTAGGTTCAGGGGTTAGGTATAGGGGTTAGGTTTAGGGTTAGGTTTAGGGGTTAGGTTCAGGGGTTGTAGGTTTAGGAGTTAGGTTTAGGAGTTAGGGTTTAGGGTTAGGGTTAGGTTCAGGGTTAGGTTCAGAGGTTTAGGGGTTAGGTTTATGGGTTAGGTTCAGGGGTAGGTTTAGGAGTATAGGTTCAGGGTTAGGTTCAGGGGTTAGGTTTAGGGGTTAGGTTTAGGGGTTAGGTTCAGGGTTAGGGTAGGGGTTAGGTTTAGGAGTTAGGTTTAGGGGTTAGGTTCAGGGTTAGGTTCAGGGGTTAGGTTTAGGGGTTAGGTTTAGGGGTTAGGTTCAGGGTTAGGTTCAGGGGTTAGGTTCAGGGGTTAGGTTCAGGGGTTAGGGTTTAGGGGTTAGGTTCACGGTTTAGGTTTAGGGGTTAGGTTCAGGGGTTAGGTTTCAGGGGTTAGGTTTAGGGGTTAGGTTTAGGAGTTAGGTTTTAGGGGTTAGGGTTAGGGGTTAGGTTCAGGGGTTAGGTTCAGGGTTTAGGTTTAGGGGTTAGGTTCAGGGGTTAGGTTAGGGGTTAGGTTTAGGGGTTAGGTTCAGGGGTTAGGTTCAGGGTTTAGGTTTAGGAGTTAGGTTCAGGGGTTAGGTTCAGGGGTTAGGTTTAGGGGTTAGGGTTAGGGGTTAGGTTCAGGGTTAGGTTTTAGAGGTTAGGTTCAGGGGTTAGGTTTAGGGGTTAGGTTTAGGGGTTAGGTTCAGGGTTAGGTTCAGGGTTAGGTTTAGGGGTTAGGTTAGGGGTTAGGTTCAGGGTTAGGTTTAGGGGTAAGGTTTAGGGTTTAGGTTCAGGGTTAGGTTCAGGGGTTAGGTTTAGGGGTTAGGTTTAGGGGTTAGGTTTAGGATTAGGTTTAGGGGTTAGGTTCAGGGTTAGGTTTAGGGGTTAGGTTTTAGGGTTTAGGTTCAGGGTTAGGTTCAGGGGTTTAGGGGTTAGGTTTAGGGGTTAGGTCAGGGTTAGGTTTAGGAGTTAGGTTCAGGGTTACAATTAGGGTTATGGGTCAGGCGGGTTAGGGTTACGGTTAGGGTTAGGTTCAGGGTTAGGTTCAGAGGTTTAGGGGTTAGGTTTAGGGGTTAGGTCAGGGGTTAGGTTCAGGGGTTAGGTTTAGGGGTTAGGGGTTAGGGTTAGGTTTAGGGGTTAGGTTCAGGGTTAGGTTTAGGAGTTAGGTTCAGGGTTAGGTTAGGGGTTAGGTTTAGGAGTTAGGTTTAGGGGTTAGGTTCAGGGTTAGGTTCAGGGGTTAGGTTTAGGGGTTAGGTTCAGGGGTTAGGTTCAGGGGTTAGGTTCAGGGGTTAGGTTCAGGGGTTAGGGTTAGGGGTTAGGTTCAGGGGTTAGGTTTAGGGGTTAGGTTCAGGGGTTAGGTTCAGGGGTTAGGTTTAGGGGTTAGGTTTAGGAGTTAGGTTTAGGGGTTTAGGTTCAGGGGTTAGGTTCAGGGGTTAGGTTCAGGGGTTTAGGTTCAGGGGTTAGGTTTATGGGTTAGGTTTAGGGGTTAGGGTTAGGGGTTAGGTTTAGGGGTTAGGTTTAGGGGTTAGGGTTAGGGGTTAGGTTCAGGGGTTAGGTTTAGAGGTTAGGTTCAGGGGTTAGGTTTAGGGTTAGGTTAGGGGTAGGTTAGGGGTTAGGTTCAGGGGTTGGTTCAGGGGTTAGGTTAGGTTCAGGGTTAGGTTAGGGTTGGTTTAGGGTTTAGGTTCAGGGTTAGGTTCAGGGATTTAGGGGTTAGGTTTAGGGGTTAGGTTTAGGAAGTTAGGTTCAGGGTTACAATTAGGGTTATGGGTCAGGCGTTATGTTCAGGGGTTAGGTTTAGGGGTTAGGTTTAGGGTTAGGTTTTAGGGGTTAGGTTCAGGGGTTAGGTTCAGGGTTAGGTTTAGGGGTTAGGTTTAGAGTTTAGGTTCAGGGTTAGGTTTAGTGGTTATGTTCAGGGTTAGGTTTTAGGGGTTAGGTTTAGGGTTTAGGTTCAGGGATAGGTTCAGGGGTTAGGTTCCGGGGTTAGGTATAGGGTTGTTAGGTTTAGGGGTTAGGTTTAGGGGTTAGGTTCAGGGGTTAGGTTTAGGAGTTAGGTTCAGGGGTTAGGTTTAGGAGTTAGGTTCAGGGTTAGGTTCAGGGTTAGGTTCAGGGGTTAGGTTTAGGGTTAGGTTTAGGGGTTAGGTTTAGGGGTTAGGTTCAGGGTTAGGTTTAGGAGTTAGGTTCAGGGTTAGGTTAGGGGTTAGGTTTAGGAGTTAGGTTTAGGGGTTTAGGTTCAGGGTTAGGTTCAGGGGTTAGGTTTAGGGGTTAGGTTTAGGGGTTAGGTTCAGGGGTTAGGTTCAGGGGTTAGGTTCAGGGGTTAGGTTCAGGGGTTAGGGTTAGGGGTTAGGTTCAGGGTTAGGTTCAGGGGTTAGGTTTAGGAGTTAGGTTCAGGGGTTAGGTTCAGGGGTTAGGTTTAGGGGTTAGGGGTTAGGTTCAGGGGTTAGGTTCAGGGGTTAGGTTTAGGTAGTTAGGTTCAGGGGTTAGGTTCAGGGGTTAGGTTTAGGGGTTAGGGTTAGGGGTTAGGTTCAGGGGTTAGGTTTAGAGGTTAGGTTCAGGGGTTAGGTTTAGGGGTTAGGTTTAGGGGTTAGGTTCAGGGGTTAGGTTCAGGGGTTAGGTTCAGGGTTAGGTTTAGGGGTTAGGTTTAGGGGTTAGGTTCAGGGTTAGGTTTAGGGGTAAGGTTTAGGGTTTAGGTTCAGGGGTAGGTTCATGGGTTAGGTTTAGGGGTTAGGTTTAGGGGTTAGGTTTAGGGGTTAGGTTTAGGGGTTAGGTTCAGGGTTAGGTTTAGGGGTTAGGTTTAGGGTTTAGGTTCAGGGTTAGGTTCAGGGGTTTAGGGGTTAGGTTTAGGTGTTAGGTTCAGGGGTTAGGTTTAGGAGTTAGGTTCAGGGTTACAATTAGGGTTATGGGTCAGGCGGGTTAGGGTTAGGGTTAGGGTTAGGTTCAGGGTTAGGTTCAGAGGTTTAGGGGTTAGGTTTAGGGGTTAGGTTCAGGGGTTAGGTTTAGGAGTTAGGTTCAGGTTATGTCAGGGTTAGGTTTAGGGTTAGGTTCAGGGGTTAGGTTCAGGGGTTAGGTTCAGGGGGTTAGGTTCAGGGGTTAGGGTTAGGGGTTAGGTCAGGGGTTAGGTTCAGGGGTTTAGTTTAGGAGTTAGGTTCAGGGGTTAGGTTCAGGGGTTAGGTTTAGGGGTTAGGGGTTAGGTTCAGGGGTTAGGTTCAGGGGTTAGGTTTAGGAGTTAGGTTCAGGGGTTAGGTTCAGGGGTTAGGTTTAGGCGTTAGGGTTAGGGGTTAGGTTCAGGGGTTAGGTTTAGAGGTTAGGTTCAGGGGTTAGGTTTAGGGGTTAGGTTTAGGGGTTAGGTTCAGGGGTTAGGTTCAGGGGTTAGGTTCAGGGTTAGGTTTAGGGGTTAGGTTTAGGGGTTAGGTTCAGGGTTAGGTTTAGGGGTAAGGTTTAGGGTTTAGGTTCAGGGTAGGTTCATGGGTTAGGTTTAGGGGTTAGGTTTAGGGGTTAGGTTTAGGGATTAGGTTTAGGGGTTAGGTTCAGGGTTAGGTTTAGGGGTTAGGTTTAGGGTTTAGGTTCAGGGTTAGGTTCAGGGGTTTAGGGGTTAGGTTTAGGGGTTAGGTTCAGGGGTTAGGTTTAGGAGTTAGGTTCAGGGTTACAATTAGGGTTATGGGTCAGGCGGGTTAGGGTTAGGGTTAGGGTTAGGTTCAGGGTTAGGTTCAGAGGTTTAGGGGTTAGGTTTAGGGGTTAGGTTCAGGGGTTAGGTTTAGGAGTTAGGTTCAGGGTTAGGTTCAGGGTTAGGTTTAGGGGTTAGGTTTAGGGGTTAGGTTTAGGGGTTAGGTTCAGGGTTAGGTTTAGGAGTTAGGTTCAGGGTTAGGTTAGGGGTTAGGTTTAGGAGTTAGGTTTAGGGGTTAGGTTCAGGGTTAGGTTCAGGGGTTAGGTTTAGGGGTTAGGTTCAGGGGTTAGGTTCAGGGGTTAGGTTCAGGGGTTAGGTTCAGGGGTTAGGGTTAGGGGTTAGGTTCAGGGGTTAGGTTTAGGGGTTAGGTTCAGGGGTTAGGTTCAGGGGTTAGGTTTAGGGGTTAGGTTTAGGAGTTAGGTTTAGGGGTTAGGTTCAGGGGTTAGGTTCAGGGGTTAGGTTCAGGGGTTAGGTTCAGGGTTAGGTTTATGGGTTAGGTTTAGGGGTTAGGGTTAGGGGTTAGGTTCAGGGGTTAGGTTTAGGGGTTAGGTTTAGGGGTTAGGGTTAGGGGTTAGGTTCAGGGGTTAGGTTTAGAGGTTAGGTTCAGGGGTTAGGTTTAGGGGTTAGGTTTAGGGGTTAGGTTTAGGGGTTAGGTTCAGGGGTTAGGTTCAGGGGTTAGGTTCAGGGTTAGGTTTAGGGGTTAGGTTTAGGGTTTAGGTTCAGGGTTAGGTTCAGGGATTTAGGGGTTAGGTTTAGGGGTTAGGTTTAGGAGTTAGGCTCAGGGTTACAATTAGGGTTATGGGTCAGGCGTTATGTTCAGGGGTTAGGTTTAGGGGTTAGGTTTAGGGGTTAGGTTTAGGGGTTAGGTTCAGGGGTTAGGTTCAGGGTTAGGTTTAGGGGTTAGGTTTAGAGTTTAGGTTCAGGGTTAGGTTTAGTGGTTAGGTTCAGGGTTAGGTTTAGGGGTTAGGTTTAGGGTTTAGGTTCAGGGATAGGTTCAGGGGTTAGGTTCAGGGGTTAGGTATAGGGGTTAGGTTTAGGGGTTAGGTTTAGGGGTTAGGTTCAGGGGTTAGGTTTAGGAGTTAGGTTCAGGGGTTAGGTTTAGGAGTTAGGTTCAGGGTTAGGTTCAGGGTTAGGTTCAGGGGTTAGGTTTAGGGGTTAGGTTTAGGGGTTAGGTTTAGGGGTTAGGTTCAGGGTTAGGTTTAGGAGTTAGGTTCAGGGTTAGGTTAGGGGTTAGGTTTAGGAGTTAGGTTTAGGGGTTAGGTTCAGGGTTAGGTTCAGGGGTTAGGTTTAGGGGTTAGGTTTAGGGGTTAGGTTCAGGGGTTAGGTTCAGGGGTTAGGTTCAGGGTTAGGTTCAGGGGTTAGGGTTAGGGGTTAGGTTCAGGGGTTAGGTTCAGGGGTTAGGTTTAGGAGTTAGGTTCAGGGGTTAGGTTCAGGGTTAGGTTTAGGGTTAGGGGTTAGGTTCAGGGGTTAGGTTCAGGGGTTAGGTTTAGGAGTTAGGTTCAGGGGTTAGGTTCAGGGGTTAGGTTTAGGGGTTAGGTTAGGGGTTAGGTTCAGGGGTTAGGTTTAGAGGTTAGGTTCAGGGGTTAGGTTTAGGGGTTAGGTTTAGGGTTAGGTTTAGGGGTTAGGTTTAGGGGTTAGGTTTAGGGGTTAGGTTCAGGGTTAGCTTTAGGGGTAAGGTTTAGGGTTTAGGTTCAGGGGTAGGTTCATGGGTTTAGGTTTAGGGGTTAGGTTTAGGGGTTAGGTTTAGGGGTTAGGTTTAGGGGTTAGGTTCAGGGTTAGGTTTAGGGGTTAGGTTTAGGGTTTAGGTTCAGGTTAGGTTCAGGGGTTTAGGGGTTAGGTTTAGGGTTAGGTTCAGGGGTTAGGTTTAGGAGTTAGGTTCAGGGTTACAATTAGGGTTATGGGTCAGGCGGGTTAGGGTTAGGGTTAGGGTTAGGTTCAGGGTTAGGTTCAGAGGTTTAGGGGTTAGGTTTAGGGGTTAGGTTCAGGGGGTTAGGTTTAGGAGTTAGGTTCAGGGTTATGTTCAGGGTTAGGTTTAGGGGTTAGGTTTAGGGGTTAGGTTTAGGGGTTAGGTTCAGGGTTCAGGGTTAGGTTTAGGAGTTAGGTTCAGGGTTAGGTTAGGGGTTAGGTTTAGGAGTTAGGTTCAGGGGTTAGGTTTAGGGGTTAGGTTCAGGGTTAGGTTTAGGGGTTAGGTTCAGGGTTAGGTTCAGGGGTTAGGTTTAGGGGTTAGGTTCAGGGGTTAGGTTCAGGGGTTAGGTTCAGGGGTTAGGTTCAGGGGTTAGGGTTAGGGGTTAGGTTCAGGGTTAGGTTTAGGGGTTAGGTTCAGGGGTTAGGTTCAGGGGTTAGGTTTAGGGGTTAGGTTTAGGAGTTAGGTTTAGGGGTTAGGTTCAGGGGTTAGGTTCAGGGGTTAGGTTCAGGGGTTAAGTTTAGGTGTTAGGTTTAGGGGTTAGGGTTAGGGGTTAGGTTCAGGGGTTAGGTTTAGAGGTTAGGTTCAGGGGTTAGGTTCAGGGGTTAGGTTTAGGGGTTAGGGTTAGGGGTTAGGTTCAGGGGTTAGGTTTAGAGGTTAGGTTCAGGGGTTAGGTTTAGGGGTTAGGTTTAGGGGTTAGGTTCAGGGGTTAGGTTCAGGGGTTAGGTTCAGGGTTAGGTTAAGGGGTTAGGTTTAGGGGTTAGGTTCAGGGTTAGGTTTAGGGGTTAGGTTTAGGGTTTAGGTTCAGGGTTAGGTTCAGGGATTTAGGGGTTAGGTTTAGGGGTTAGGTTTAGGAGTTAGGTTCAGGGTTACAATTAGGGTTATGGGTCAGGCGTTATGTTCAGGGGTTAGGTTTAGGGGTTATGTTCAGGGTTAGGTTCAGGGGTTAGGTTTAGGGGTTAGGTTTAGGGGTTAGGTTTAGGGGTTAGGTTCAGGGTTAGGTTTAGGAGTTAGGTTCAGGGTTAGGTTAGGGGTTAGGTTTAGGAGTTAGGTTTAGGGGTTAGGTTCAGGGTTAGGTTCAGGGGTTAGGTTTAGGGGTTAGGTTTAGGGGTTAGGTTCAGGGGTTAGGTTCAGGGGTTAGGTTCAGGGGTTAGGTTCAGGGGTTAGGGTTAGGGGTTAGGTTCAGGGATTAGGTTTAGGGGTTAGGTTCAGGGGTTAGGTTCAGGGGTTAGGTTTAGGGGTTAGGTTTAGGAGTTAGGTTTAGGGGTAGGTTCAGGGGTTAGGTTCAGGGGTTAGGTTCAGGGGTTAGGTTCAGGGGTTAAGTTTAGGGGTTAGGTTTAGGGGTTAGGGTTAGGGGTTAGGTTCAGGGGTTAGGTTTAGAGGTTAGGTTCAGGGGTTAGGTTTAGGGGTTAGGTTTAGGGGTTAGGTTTAGGGGTTAGGTTCAGGGGTTAGGTTCAGGGGTTAGGTTCAGGGTTAGGTTTAGGGGTTAGGTTTAGGGGTTAGGTTCAGGGTTAGGTTTAGGGGTAAGGTTTAGGGTTTAGGTTCAGGGTTAGGTTCAGGGGTTTAGGGGTTAGGCTTAGGGGTTAGGTTCAGGGGTTAGGTTTAGGAGTTAGGTTCAGGGTTAGGTTCAGGGGTTAGGTTTAGGGGTTAGGGGTTAGGTTCAGGGGTTAGGTTCAGGGGTTAGGTTTAGAGGTTAGGGTTAGGGGTTAGGTTCAGGGGTTAGGTTCAGGGGTTAGGTTTAGGGGTTAGGTTCAGGGTTATGGGTCAGGGTTATGGTCAGGCGTTAGGTTTAGGGGTTAGGTTCAGGGTTATGGGTCAGGAGTTAGGGTTAGGGGTTATGTTCAGGGTTAGGTTTAGGGGTTAGGTTTAGGGGTTAGGTTTAGGAGTTAGGTTTAGGAGTTAGGTTTAGGGGTTAGGTTCAGGGGTTAGGTTTAGGGGTTAGGTTCAGGGGTTAGGTTTAGAGGTTAGGGTTAGGGGTTAGGTTTAGGGGTTAGGTTCAGGGTTATGGGTCAGGCATTAGGGTTAGGGGTTAGGTTCAGGGTTATGGGTCAGCCGTTAGGGTTAGGGGTTAGGTTCAGGGTTATGGGTCAGGCGTTAGGGTTAGGGGTTAGGTTCAGGGTTATGGGTCAGGCGTTAGGGTTAGAGGTTAGGTTCAGGGTTATGGTCAGGCGTTAGGTTTAGGGGTTAGGTTCAGGGTTATGGGTCAGGCGTTAGGGTTAGGGGTTAGGTTCAGGGTTATGGGTCAGGCGTTAGGGGTTAGGTACAGGGTTATGGGTCAGGAATTAGGGTTAGAGGTTAGGTTAGGGTTAGGGTTAGGGTTAGGGGTTAGGTTCAGGGTTATGGGTCAGCCGTTAGGGTTAGGGGTTAGGTTCAGGGTTATGGGTCAGGCGTTAGGGTTAGGGGTTAGGTTCAGGGTTATGGGTCAGGCGTTAGGGTTAGAGGTTAGGTTCAGGGTTATGGTCAGGCGTTAGGGTTAGGGGTTAGGTTCAGGGTTATGGGTCAGGCATTACGGTTAGGGGTTAGGTTCAGGGTTATGGGTCAGGCGTTAGGGGTTAGGTACAGGGTTATGGGTCAGGAATTAGGGTTAGAGGTTAGGTTCAGGGTAATGGGTCAGGCGTTAGGGTTATGGGTTAGGTTCAGGGTTATGGGTCAGGCGTTAGGTTTAGGGGTTAGGTTCAGGGTTATGGGTCAGGCGTTAGGTTTAGGGGTTAGGTTCAGGGTTACAATTAGGGCTATGGGTTAGGAGTTAGGTTTAATGTAGGGTTAGGGTTAGGTTAGGTTAGGGGTTAGAGAAAATTTGATTTTTTATGTTTAGTCCTCACAAGGATAGTAAAACAAACATGTGTGTATTTCTTCATCTTCGATCTCTGTGTGTGATGCTGTTTGTTTAGGGAAATCATTCATAGAGCTGTGTGTGTTGAGGTGAGAGTGTCCGCAGTCCAATATCGCAACGTAAATACTAGATATGGCATGCATACACACACACACACACACACACACACACACACACACACACACACACACACACACACACACACACACAGACCGAAGACGAAGAAACACCATACCAGAAATGAGAAACAAAATAAAATGTGAACGAGGGATATAGTACTGCTCTGAGAAAGAGGAGAGGAGAGAGGAGAGGAAATAAGAGAGGAAAGAGGAGAGGAGAGGAAAGAGGAGAGGAAAGAGGAGAGGAAAGAGGACAGGAAAGAGGAGAGGAAAGAGGACAGGAAAGAGGAGAGGAAAGAGGAGAGGAAAGGAAAGGAAAGAAGAGAGGAAAAAGGAGAGAGGAGAGGAAGAAGAGAGGAAAGAGAGGAGAGGAGAGGATAGAGGAGAGGAAAGAGGAGAGAGGAGAGGAAAGGAAAGAAAAGAGGAAAGAGGAGAGAGGAGAGGAAAGAAGAGAGGAAAGAGGAGAGGAAAGGAAAGAAGAGAGGAAAGAGGAGAGAGGAGAGGAAAGAAGAGAGGAAAGAGGAAAGGAAAGAGGAGAGGAAAGGAAAGAAGAGAGGAAAGAGGAGAGAGGAAAGAAGAGAGGAAAGGGAAAGGAAAGAGGAGAGAGGAGAGGAAAGGAAAGAGGAGAGGAAAGAGGAGAGAGGAGAGAGGAGAGGAAAGAAGAGAGGAAAGGAAAGAAGAGAGGAAAGAGGAGAGGAAAGAGGAGAGAGGAGAGGAAAGAAGAGAGGAAAGGAAAGAAGAGAGGAAAGAGGAGAGGAAAAGAGGAGAGGAAAGAGGAGAGAGGAGAGGAAAGGAAAGAAGAGAGGAAAGAGGAGAGGAAAGGAAAGAGGAGAGGAGAGGAAAGAGGAGAGAGGAGAGGAAAGAGGAGAGGAACGGAAAGAGGAGAGGATAGAGGAGAGGAAGGGAAAGAAGAGAGGAGAGAGGAGAGGAAAGAGGAGAGAGGAGAGGAAAGAGAAGAGAGGAGAGGAAAGAGGAGAGGAAAGGAAAGAAGAGAGAGGAGAGGGGAGAGAAAGAAGAGAGGAAAGAGGAGAGGAAAGAGGAGAGGAAAGAAATGAGAAAATAAGAGAGGAAAGGAAAGAAGAGAGGAAAGAGGAGAGAGGAGAGGAAAGAGGAGAGGAAATAAGAGGGGAAAGGAAAGAAGAGAGGAAAGAGGAGAGAGGAGAGGAAAGAGGCGAGGAAAGAAGAGAGGAAAGAGGAGAGGAAAGAGGAGAGAAGAGAGGAGAGAAGAGAGGAAAGAGGAGAGGAAAGAGGAGAGAAGAGAGGAAAGAGGGGAGGAAAGAAGAGAGGAGAGAGGAATAGGAAAGGAAAGAAGAAAGGAAAAATGAGAGGAAAGAGGAAAGAGGAGAGGAAAGAAGAGAGCAAAGAGGAGAGGAAAGGAAAGAGGAGATGAGAGGAAAGGAAAGAAGAGAGGAAAGAAGAGAGCAAAGAGGAGAGGAAAGGAAAGAGGAGAGGAAAGGGGAGAGGAAAGAAGAGAGGAGAGGAAAGAGGAGAGGAAAGGAAAGAGGAGAGGAGAGGAAAGAGAGGAAAGGAGAGAGGAAAGAGGAGAGGAAAGGAAAAAGGAGACGAAAGAGGAGACGAAAGAGGAGAGGAAAGGAAAGAAGAGAGGAAAGAGGAGAGAGGAGAGGAAAGAAGAGAGGAAAGAGGAAAGGAAAGAGGAGAGGAAAGAGGAGAGAGGAGAGGAAAGAAGAGAGGAAAGGAAAGAAGAGAGGAAAGAGGAGAGCAAAGAGGAGAGAGGAGAGGAAAGAAGAGAGGAAAGGAAAGAAGAGAGGAAAGAGGAGAGAGGAGAGGAAAGAAGAGAGGAAAGAGGAGAGGAAAGAGGAGAGAGGTGAGGAAAGAGGAGAGGAAAGAGGAGAGGAAAGAGGAGAGAGGAAAGAAGAGAGGAAAGAGGAGAGGAAAGAAGAGAGGAAAGGAAAGAAGAGAGGAAAGGAAAGAAGAGAAGAAAGAGGAGAGGAAAGAGGAGAGAGGAGAGGAAAGAGGAGAGGAAAGAGGAGAGGAAAGGAAAGAGGAGAGGAGAGGAAAGAGGAGAGAGGAGAGGAAAGAGGAGAGGAACGGAAAGAGGAGAGGAAAGAGGAGAGGAAGGGAAAGAAGAGAGGAAAGAGGAGAGGAAAGAAATGAGAAATAAGAGAGGAAAGGAAAGAAGAGAGGAAAGAGGAGAGGAAAGAGGAGAGGAAATAAGAGGGGAAAGGAAAGAAGAGAGGAAGAGGAGAGAGGAGAGGAAAGAGGAGAGGAAAGAAGAGAGGAAAGAGGAGAGGAAAGAGGAGAGAAGAGAGGAAAGAGGAGAGAGGAGAGGAAAGAGGAGAGAAGAGAGGAAAGAGGAGAGGAAAGAGGAGAGAAGAGAGGAAAGAGGAGAGGAAAGAAGAGAGGAGAGGAAAGAGGAATAGGAAAGGAAAGAAGAAAGGAAAAAGGAGAGGAAAGAGGAGAGGAAAGGAAAGAGGAGAGGAGAGGAGAGGAAAGGAAAGAAGAGAGGAAAGGAAAGAAGAGAGGAAAAAGGAGAGGAAAGAGGAGAGGAAAGGAAAGAGGAGAGGAGAGGAAAGGAAAGAGGAGAGGAAAGGAGAGAGGAGAGGAAAGAGGAGAGGAAAGGAAAGAGGAGAGGAGAGGAAAGAGGAGAGGAAAGGAGAGAGGAAAGAGGAGAGGAGACGAAAGAGGAGACGAAAGAGGAGAGGAAATAGGAAAGAAGAGAGGAAAGAGGAGAGGAAAGAGGAAAGAAAAGAGGAAAGAGGAGAGAGGAGAGGAAAGAGGAGAGGAAAGGGGAGAGAGGAGAGGAAAGAGGAGAGGAAAGAGGAGATGAAAGAGGAGGCGGAAAGAGGAGGAGGAAAGAGGAGAGGAAAGAAGAGAGGAAAGAAGAGAGGAAAGAGGAGAGGAAATAAGAGAAGAAATAAGAGAGGACAGAGGAGAGGAAAGGAAAGAAGAGAGGAAAGAGGAGAGGAAAGGAAAGAAGAGAGGAAAGAGGAGAGGAAAGGAAAGAAGAGAGGAAAGAGGAGAGGAAAGAGGAAAGGAAAGAGGAGAGGGAAGAGGAAAGGAAAGTATAGAGGAAAGAAGAGAGGAAAGAGGAGAGGAAAGAGGAGAGGAAAGAGCAGAGGGAAGGAAAGAGGAGAGGAAAGTAGAGAGGAAAGAGGAGAGAAGAGGAAAGGAAAGAGGAAAGGAAAGAAGAGAGGAAAGACGAAAGGAAAGTAGAGAGGAAAGAGGAAAGGAAAAAAGAGAGGAAATAAGAAGATCCAGTTGGACAGTTTATCTGAGTGAGAGGTATGAGAAGCCCACTCATATTGAGAGAGGCTGTGGAATACTAACATAGAAGACTACTTATATTGACTCTATTTTACACAATAATTTATAAAGTCTACTAACATTATGAATTAGGAGAAGAATTGGGTAGTAAAACACAATAAATGGTCAACAGTCAGTGTTCAGCCTATAAACCTCATAATCCAGATGTCCATTAATCCAGATGTCCACTAAGGGCAGTAGTTATTCACCTTGTCTCCAGATGTCCCCGTCCAGCATCACTACTCTGGATGGTTCTGACTTAGAATACGTAGACAACTACAAATATCTTGGTGTCTGGTTAGACTGTAAACTCTCCTTCCAGACCCACATCAAACATCTCCAATCCAAAATTAAATCTAGAATCGGCAAGGCCTCCTTCACTCATGCTGCCAAACTTACCCCTGTAAAACTGACTATCCTACCGATTCTTGACATCGGCGATGTCATCTATAAAATAGCCTCCAACACTCTACTCAACAAATTGGATACAGTCTATCACAGTGCCATCCATTTGTCACCAAAGCCCCATACACTACCCACCATTGCGACCTGTACACTCTCGTTGGCTGGCCCTCGCTTCATACTCGTCGCCAAACCCACTGGCTCCATGTCATCTACAAGACCCTGCTAGGTAAAGTCCCCCCTTATCTTAGCTCGCTGGTCACCATAGCAGCACCCACCTGTAGCACATGTTCCAGCAGGTATATCACTCTGGTCACCCCCAAAACCAATTCTTTCTTTTGGCCGCCTCTCCTTCCAGTTCTCTTCCAGTTCTCTGCTGCCAGTGACTGGAACGAACTACAAAAATCTCTGAAACTGTTAACACTTATCTCCCTCACTAGCTTTAAGCACCAACTGTCAGAGCAGCTCACAGATTACTGCACCTGTACATAGCCCATCTATAATTTAGCCCAAACAACTACCTCTTTCTCTACTGTATGTATTTATTTATTTTGCTCCTTTGCACCCCATTATTTCCATCTCAACTTTGCACATTCTTCCACTGCAAATCAACCATTCCAGTGTTTTACTTGCTATATTGTATTTACTTTGCCACCATGGCCTTTTTTGCCTTTACCTCCCTTCTCACCTCATTTGCTCACATTGTATATAGACTTGTTTATACTGTATTATTGACTGTATGTTTGTTTTACTCCATGTGTAACTCTGTGTCGTTGTATCTGTCGAACTGCTTTGCTTTATCATGGCCAGGTCGCAATTGTACATGAGAACTTGTTCTCAACTTGCCTACCTGGTGAAATATATATATATATATATATACACTGCTCAAAAAAATAAAGGGAACACTAAAATAACACATCCTAGATCTGAATGAAAGAATTCTTATTAAATACTTTTTTCTTTACATAGTTGAATGTGCTGACAACAAAATCACACAAAAATGATCAATGGAAATCAAATTTATCAACCCATGGAGGTCTGGATTTGGAGTCACACTCAAAATTAAAGTGGAAAACCACACTACAGGCTGATCCAACTTTGATGTAATGTCCTTAAAACAAGTCAAAATGAGGCTCAGTAGTGTGTGTGGCCTCCACGTGCCTGTAAGACCTCCCTACAACGCCTGGGCATGCTCCTGATGAGGTGGCGGCTGGTCTCCTGAGGGATCTCCTCCCAGACCTGGATTAAAGCATCTGCCAACTCCTGGACAGTCTGTGGTGCAACGTGGCGTTGGTGGATGGAGCGAGACATGATGTCCCAGATGTGCTCAATTGGATTCAGGTCTGGGGAACGGACGGGCCAGTCCATAGCATCAATGCCTTCCTCTTGCAGGAACTGCTGACACACTCCAGTCCAACGAGGTCTAGCATTGTCTTGCATTAGGAGGAACCCAGGGCCAACCGCACCAGCATATGGTCTCACAAGGGGTCTGAGGATCTCATCTCGGTACCTAATGGCAGTCAGGCTACCTCTGGCAAGCACATGGAGGGCTGTGCGGCCCCCAAAGAAATGCCATCACACACCATGACTGACCCACCGCCAAACTGGTCATGCTGGAGGATGTTGCAGGCAGCAGAACGTTCTCAACGGCGTCTCCAGACTCTGTCACGTCTGTCACGTGCTCAGTGTGAACCTGCTTTCATCTGTGAAGAGCACATGGCGCCAGTGGCGAATTTGCCAATCTTGGTGTTCTCTGGCAAATTAAAAACGTCCTGCACAGTGTTGGGCTGTAAGCACAACCCCCACCTGTGGACGTCGGGCCCTCATGGAGTCTGTTTCTGACCGTTTGAGCAGACACATGCACATTTGTGGCCTGCTGGAGGTCATTTTGCAGGGCTCTGGCAGTGCTCCTCCTGCTCCTCCTTGCACAAAGGCGGAGGTAGCGGTCCTGCTGCTGGGTTGTTCCCCTCCTACGGCCTCCTCCACTTCTCCTGATGTACTGGCCTGTCTCCTGGTAGCGCCTCCATGCTCTGGACACTACGCTGACAGACACAGCAAACCTTCTTGCCACAGCTCGCATTGATGTGCCATCCTGGATGAGCTGCACTACCTGAGCCACCTGTGTGGGTTGTAGACTCCGTCTCATGCTACCACTAGAGTGAAAGCACCGCCAGCATTCAAAAGTGACCAAAACATCAGCCAGGAAGCATAGGAACTGAGAAGTGGTCGGTGGTCACCACCTGCAGAACCACTCCTTTATTGGGGGTGTCTTTCTAATTGCCTATAATTTCCACCTGTTGTCTATTCCATTTGCACAACAGCATGTGCAATTTATTGTCAATCAGCGTTGCTTCCTAAGTGGACAGTTTGATTTCACAGAAGTGTGATTGATTTGGAGTTACATTGTGTTGGTTAAGTGTTCCCTTTATTTTTTTGAGCAGTGTATATTTAAATCTCTCCTCCTCCTCTCTCTCTGTCTGTCTCTCAATTCAATTCAAGGGGCTTTATTGACATGGGAAACATATCTTTACATTGCCAAAGCAAGTGGAGTAATATACAACAGTGAAATCAACAATATAAAACCAACAGTAAACACTCACAGAAGTTTCAAAGGAATAGACACTTCATAAATATGGGTATTATTTACAATGGTGTTTGTTCTTCACTGGTTGACCTTTTCTTGTGGCAACAGGTCACACATCTTACTGCTGTGATGTCACACTGTGGTATTTCACCCAGTAGATATGGGAGTTTATCAAAATTGGGTTTGTTTTCAAATTCTTTGTGGGTCTGTGTAATCTGAGGGAAATCTCTCTCTCTCTTTGTCACTCACTCACACACACACACACACACACACACACACACACACACACACACACACACACACACACACACACACACACACACACACACACACACACACACACACACACACACACACACACACACACACACACACAACACACACACACACACACACACAGCAAGAGTCAATGGATCAACACTTGAACTATGCTGCTCTCTACTGGCCAATGTGTGACATATTATAATCAGGATATTTATGGCGCTTCAGTTGTGTTCGATAGACAGACACAAAGAAATACAACACATAGAAAATGAACACAGAATGCTAGTTCATTGCAGAACCCTAGTCACACCCTGGCCTAACCAAAATAGAGAATAAAAGCCTCTCTATGGCCAGGACTCCAAGCGTTAAAGACACATACCCCCCCCCACACACACAATTAAAACCAAATTCCAGGGAACATTAAATCCCATTTCAGCTATCAATGTTGCAGTCATTTCTGTCAAATCAATCTGTGGCTGAGAACCACTTCTGTAGTTAAAAATTATGCAACACAGTAAACATCAGTAAACATCAGTAAACATCAGTAAACGTCAGTAAACATCAGTAAACGTCAGTAACATCAGTAAACATCAGTAAACATCAGTAAACGTCAGTAAACGTCAGTAAACATCAGTAAACGTCAGTAAACGTCAGTAAACATCAGTAAACGTCAGTAAACATCAGTAAACGTCAGTAAACGTCAGTAAACGTCAGTAAACGTCAGTAAACATCAGTAAACGTCAGTAAACGTCAGTAAACGTCAGTAAACGTGAGTAAACGTCAGTAAACGTCAGTAAACATCAGTAAACGTCTGTGAACGTCAGTAAACGTCAGTAAACGTCAGTAAACGTCAGTAAACATCAGTAAACATCAGTAAACATCAGTAAACGTCAGTAAACGTCAGTAAACGTCAGTAAACTTCAGTAAACGTCAGTAAACGTCAGTAAACGTCTGTGAACGTCAGTGAACGTCAGTGAACGTCAGTGAACGTCAGTAAACGTCAGTAAACGTCAGTAAACGTCAGTAAACGTCAGTAAACATCAGTAAACATCAGTAAACGTCAGTAAACGTCAGTAAACATCAGTAAACATCAGTAAACGTCAGTAAACGTCAGTAAACGTCAGTAAACGTCAGTAAACATCAGTAAACATCAGTAAACGGCAGTAAACATCAGTAAACATCAGTAAACGTCAGTAAACATCAGTAAACATCGGTAAACATCAGTAAACGTCAGCAAACGTCAGTAAACATCAGTAAACGTCAGTAAACGTCAGTAAACGTCAGTAAACATCAGTAAACATCAGTAAACGGCAGTAAACGGCAGTAAACGGCAGTAAACATCAGTAAACATCGGTAACATCGGTAAACATCGGTAAACGTCAGTAAACGTCAGTAAACGTCAGTAAACATCAGTAAACATCGGTAAACATCGGTAAACATCAGTAAACATCAGTAAACGTCAGTAAACATCAGTAAACGTCAGTAAACATCAGTAAACATCAGTAAACATCAGTAAACATCGGTAAACATCGGTAAACATCAGTAAACATCAGTAAACGTCAGTAAACATCAGTAAACATCAGTAAACATCAGTAAACGTCAGTAAACATCAGTAAACATCGGTAAACATCAGTAAACGTCAGTAAACGTCAGTAAACATCAGTAAACATCAGTAAACGTCAGTAAACGTCAGTAAACATCAGTAAACATCAGTAAACGGCAGTAAACATCAGTAAACATCAGTAAACGGCAGTAAACATCAGTAAACATCAGTAAACGTCAGTAAACATCAGTAAACATCGGTAAACATCGGTAAACATCAGTAAACATCAGTAAACGTCAGTAAACGTCAGTAAACATCAGTAAACGTCAGTAAACGTCAGTAAACATCAGTAAACATCAGTAAACGGCAGTAAACGGCAGTAAACATCAGTAAACATCAGTAAACATCGGTAAACATCGGTAAACATCAGTAAACATCAGTAAACGTCAGTAAACATCAGTAAACGTCAGTAAACATCAGTAAACGTCAGTAAACATCAGTAAACATCAGTAAACGTCAGTAAACATCGGTAACATCGGTAAACATCAGTAAACATCAGTAAACGTCAGTAAACATCAGTAAACATCAGTAAACATCAGTAAACGTCAGTAAACATCAGTAAACATCAGTAAACGCCAGTAAACGGCAGTAAACATCAGTAAACATCAGTAAACATCAGTAAACATCAGTAAACATCAGTAAACGTCAGTAAACATCAGTAAACATCAGTAAACATCAGTAAACACCAGTAAACATCAGTAAACATCAGTAAACATCAGTAAACGTCAGTAAACGGCAGTAAACATCAGTAAACATCAGTAAACATCAGTAAACATCAGTAAACGTCAGTAAACGTCAGTAAACGTCAGTAAACGTCAGTAAACGTCAGTAAACATCAGTCGCTAGTTTATTAAAAAATATTATGCTCCAAACTTTATTTCTAATTTATTTCTAAAACTTTATTTCTACCTTCCCAAAATACCTCCTATTTTGTGACAACTGCGTCCTCTTCTTCAGTGTTGAATTAAACTATTATGTTGTCATTTAGCTGAACAACACCACAGTAGTCAACCTACATTTTAAGAGACAGGTCAAGGATCATATCACCTCCACCTTACCGGTCACCCTAGACCCACTTCAGTTTGCTGCCCCAACAGGTCCACAGACAATGCAATCGCCATCACACTGCCCATCTGGACAAGAGGAATACCTATGTAAGAATGCTGTTCATTAACAACATCTCAGCATTCAACACCATAGTACCCTCCAAACTCGACATTAAACTGGAGGCCATGGGCCTCAACCCCACGATGAGCAATTGGGTCCTGAACTTTGACAGGCCGCCCCCAGGTGGTGAAGGTAGGAAACAACATCTCCACCTCGCTGACCCTTAACACTGGGGCCCCACAAGAGTGTGTGCTCAGCCCCCTCCTGTACTCCCTGTTCACCCACAACTGCATTGCCTCCAACTCAATCATCAAGTTTGCAGACGACAACAGTAGCCTGATTACCAACAACAACGAGACGGCCTACAGGGAGAAGGTGAAGGCAATCGGAGTGTGGTGTCAGGAAAACAACCTCTTACTCAACGTCAACAAAACATAGGAGATGATCGTGGACTTCAGGAAACAGCAGAGGGAGCACCCCCCTATCCACATCGACGGGACAGTAGTGGAGAAGGTGGAAAGTTAAGTTCCTCAGCGTACACAACGACAAACTGAAATGTTCCTCCCACACAGACAGTCAAAGACCTCAGGAGGCTGAAGAAATTTGGCTTTGAGGAACTTCTAAAGATGCACAATCGAGAGCATCCTGGCGGGCTGTATCACCACCTGGTACGGCAACTGCACCGCCCTCAACCGTAAGGCTCTCCAGAGGGTAGTGAGGTCTGCACAACGCATCACCGGGGGCAAACTACCTGCCCTCCAGGACACCTACACCACCCGATGTTACAGGAAGGCCATAAAGATCATCAAGGACATCAACCACCCGAGCCACTGCCTGTTCACCCCGCTATCATCCAGAAGGAGATGTCAGTACAGGTGCATCAAAGCTGGGACCGAGAGACTGAAAAACAGCTTCTATCTCAAGGCCATCAGACTGTTAAACAGCCACCACTAACATTGAGTGGCTGCTGCCAACACACTGACTCAACTCCAGCCACTTTAATAATGGGAATTGATGGGAAATGATGTAATCACTAACTCAGAGAGGGTGTTGCCTACATTGAGACCCAATCACTGGCCTCTTTAATAAGTGGATCAGTAGTCACTTTAAATAATGCCACTTTAAATAATGCCACTTTAAATAATGCCACTTTAAATAATGCCACTTAAATAATGCCACTTTAAATAATGTCACTTTAAATAATGCCACTTTAAATAATGCCACTTTAAATAATGCCACTTACATAATGCCACTTAAATAATGCCACTTAAATAATGCCACTTTAAATAATGCCACTTTAAATAATGCCACTTAAATAATGCCACTTTAAATAATCTTACATTACTCATCTTATATATATATACTATATGTTACAACATTATTGCACCTTGCCTATGACGCTCGCATATTCTCATTAACCCCTTTTAGATGTGTGTGTATTAGGTAGTTGTTGGGGAATTGTTAGATTACTTGTTAGATATTACTGCAGTGATGTCGGAACTAGAAGCACAAGCATTTCGCTACACTCACATTAACATCTGCTAACCATGTGACCAATAACATCTGCTAACCAGGTGACCAATAACATCTGCTAACCATGTGACCATTAACATCTGCTAACCATGTGACCAATAACATCTGCTAACCATGTGACCATTAACATCTGCTAACCATGTGACCAATAACATCTGCTAACCAGGTGACCAATAACATCTGCTAACCATGTGACCATTAACATCTGCTAACCATGTGACCAATAACATCTGCTAACCATGTGACCAATAACATCTGCTAACCATGTGACCAATAACATCTGCTAACCATGTGAACAATAACATCTGCTAACCATGTGACCAATAACATCTGCTAACCATGTGACCAATAACATCTGTTAACCAGGTGTATGTGACCATTAACATCTGCTAACCATGTAACCAATAACATCTGTTAACCATGTGTATGTGACCAATAACATCTGCTAACCTGGTGTATGTGACCATTAACATCTGCTAACCATGTAACCAATAACGTCTGTTAACCATGTGACCAATAACATCTGTTAACCATGTGTATGTGACCAATAACATCTGCTAACCATGTGAACAATAACATCTGCTAACCAGGTGTATGTGACCAATAACATCTGCTAACCATGTGTATGTGACCAATAACATCTGCTAATCATGTGATCATTAACATCTGCTAACCATGTATAACATTTGATTTGAAAAACAGGAAGTAGCAAACAGTAGATAAACACGAGGGTTTCACTTCTGTATCATGCATGAATGCACACACAATTTGGGAAGTGCTAGAACAGGAAAAGACTCTGAGGCTACTATAAGGATAGCCCATTCATGTGTTATAGACACCCTGACACTCGTTCTGAACTTTAACACGCATCACTTGCAGTACAGTTTTGGAAACATAAGGCATCTTTCATATCAGCTAGAAATAATGATATATATATTTTTTAAAAGGTTAAATAAATACATTTGTGTACCGAGTTGCGCAGCGGTCTAAGGCATTTGCAAGGCAGGTGGGTTCGGTCCCGGTCTGTATCACAACCGGCTGCGATCGGGAGTCCCATAGAGCGGAGTACAATTGGCCCAGCGGCGTAAGGTTAGGGGAGGATTTGGCCAGGTACTTTTTAAAAAACTTTATTTAACAAGGCAAGTCAGTTAAAGAACAAATTCTTATTTACAAATGACCGACTAGGAACAGTGGGTTAACTGCCTGTTCAGGGGCAGAACGACAGATTCTTACCTTGACAGCTTGGGGGATTTAATCTTGCAACCTTTCGGGGTTACAAGTCCAACGCTCTAACCACTGCTGGGGGGGGGGGGGGGGGGGGGTCCGTGGTAGGCAGTCATTGTCAAATAAGAATTTGTTCTTATTAACTGACTACACATATTTATAGGGTTTGTGGTCCCACATGGCCATATCTCCATGTGACAGCGCTTGTTTACGGAAAACAGACATACCTGTGTGTATGTAACTGGGGAGGATCTGTGTAAACCTACCGTTTTCTATTTATTTTAAAGATAATACAATTTGCCTGACTTTTTGTAATGGCGTTACTGGGTATAAATAAATCACACAATTCACTGGCGACACTAAACTTCTCTCCCGGTCAAGCATATTCCGGCGCGTTACCGTAATGTGTATGTATGCACACACACACACACACACACACACACACACACACACACACACACACACACACACACACACACACTACAGCGCAGATGGCTTGACCGAGGATTTTTGGTTTGCAGGGTTAAACTAAAGCGTCAGGATTGTAGTTCAGTAAGCGGTGTTTATAGCGGAGAACTATTGGGATAAGGCAGAAAGCCTTGTGGATTAAAGAGTAGGTCATATAAACCCAAACACATGTAAACATATTCATTTGCATTAGTATACGCGTCAAGAGTCCCAATGCAAAGTTAGCCTGATAGTTGCTCTCGAGGAATCGGAAAGTGAGGTGTAGGCTATCAGGGATGAGAAAACACACAATGCAACTCGTTCTAGCTAATAGAATGAATGAAATATCCTTATAGCTTTTATAGTCTTTGACATCTAGGCATGCAATACCCTGATAATAGCAGGTACTCCGGGATCAGGTTGGAGTTGGGAAAGTCTTTGCCCGAGAACAGGAACGTTGCTGTTCATTCGTTCCCCTTTTTAAAGGAAGGAAACACGCCGGAATATGCTTGACCGGGAGAGACGTTTAGTGTCGCCAGTGAATTGTGTGATTTTAAAAAGGGGAACGAATGAACAGCAACGTTCCTGTCCTTGTGCAGCGCTACATACCACAGCTGGGTCGCTCTGAACCAATCACAGGCAGAGAAGTGAACCCCACTCGACCAATCAGGGAAGGAGACGAGAGGGGATCGAAGCCCTTATGTTCTGGTTACTTTACGCACATTATCTAGGATCAGTTCGCGTCTCCAAATGTTTGTGACGTAATCACGTAGAACAGCCAACAGAGGACGCCATTCTCTTATTTTTACACAGCGTCATCTATTTTATTCTACCGCCAGACCGACCATACATTATACAGTATGTACCCCATCCTCCCGGTTACAGCTCTCCAGGAAGAATACTGGACAAATATCCTACCCAATGCCCTTCCTCAAATCAAAGTTTATTGGTAAATGTACACAGATCTGAAGATTTGATTGCAGGTGCAGTCGAAATGCTTGTGTTTCTAGCTCCAACAGTGCAGTAATAATACCTAGCAATACAAAACAACACCCATATAACCCCCCCCCCCCAAAAAAAGTGAAAAGAAAGAAATTAAGAAATATCAGAACAAATAATTCAGATATTCCATGTGTTTATAGGGGGTAATCTGATGCTCTGTGGGTGAAGGTCTACATCAACCCTCAAGCCTCTTTCTATCCATCCCTCAATCGCTGCAACAATACTTCATCACTCATCATTCCACCTCTCCATCCATCCATCCATCCATCTGTGTTCACTCACTCACCCGTGACATTCAATATCATGTGTTGTTTAGGTATGGAACATTTTTCTGCTGTTGGACCAATGACTTACAGTGTAATACAGTCTATGGATGAATCACACATGAAACCATAGTGCACTACATAGGTCCCTATGGAGCCCTGGTCTAAAGTAGTGCACTACATAGGTCCCTATGGAGCCCTGGTCTAAAGTAGTGCACTACATAGGTCCCTATGGAGCCCTGGTCTAAAGTAGTTCACTATATAGGGAATAGGGCTCTGGTCTAAAGTAGTTCACTATATAGGGAATAGGGTGCCATTTGGGACGTAAGCTATAAGTCAGTGTCGTTACTATCCTTGATTAAAATACTGACTGTATTGGTTTTATAACTAGTTGTGTGTAGTACTCTGATGACCCTACAGGTCAGCCCTGTGTGTGTGTGTGTGTGTGTGTGTGTGTGTGTGTGTGTGTGTGTGGTGTGTGTGTGTGTGTGTGTGTGTGTGTGTGTGTGTGTGTGTGTGTGTGTGTGTGTGGTTCAGTGTGTGTGTGTGTGTGTGTGTGTGTGTGTGTGTGTGTGTGTGTGTATGTGTGTGTGTGTGTGTGTGTGTGTGTGTGTGTGTGTGTGTGGTGTGTGTGTGTGTGTGTGTGTGTGTGTGTGTGTGTGTGTGGTTCAGTGCGTGTGTGTGTGTGTGTGTGTGGTGTGTGTGTGTGTGTGGTTCAGTGTGTGTGTGTGTGTGTGTGTGTGTGTGTGTGTGTGTGGTGTGTGTGTGTGTGTGTGTGTGTGTGTGTGTGTGTGTGTGTGTGTGTGTGTGTGTGTGTGTGTGTGGTGTGTGTGTGTGTGTGGTTCAGTGTGTGTGTGTGTGTGTGTGTGTGTGTGTGTGTGTGTGTGTGTGTGTGTGTGTGGTGTGTGTGTGTGTGTGTGTGTGTGTGTGTGTGTGTGTGTGTGTGTGTGTGTGTGTGTGTGTGTGTGTGTGTGTGTGGTGTGTGTGTGTGTGTGTGTGTGTGTGTGTGTGTGTGTGGTGTGTGTGTGTGTGTGTGTGTGGTGTGTGTGTGTGTGTGTGGTGTGTGTGTGTGTGTGTGTGTGTGTGGTGTGTGTGTGTGTGTGTGTGTGTGTGTGTGTGTGGTGTGTGTGTGTGTGTGTGTGTGTGTGTGTGTGTGTGTGTGTGTGTGTGTGTGTGTGTGTGTGTGTGTGTGTGGACCAGAAGTACTCACAAGGACAGTAAAAGAAAAAGAAGCCAATTTGGTCAAAAAAAGTATTTCAAACTTAGCGGTTACAATTAAGGTTTAAGGAAACTAGGATTTTAAATGAATGAATTGTTTTGGTCCCCACAAAGATAATGAAACAAACGTGTGTGAGAGAGAATTATCTTGACTCAGGAAAGGTTGGTGACCACTGTTCTACAGAGTTGGACTGTTTTTATGTTTCTTTTTGTAGTGATGATGAACTGTTGATTCAGCGTAGGCCTACGACTACAAACTTGTTTTGTGTGTAGAACAAATAAAATATTAATTCATATCTCATCCAGTCAATCAATCAATCAATTGGCAATCAATCAACGCAATAAACACGATTTTAGCCTTTTCAGACCATTGATTTATTCAAGTTCTTTAAACGTAATGTGGTTTAATAGATCGATAGATCATTCTGATGGGTTCAGTAGGGTCTAGGGGTTATTTCTGGACAGGGCCATAATAACCTCCTAGTTCAGGGGTTCAGTAGGGTCTAGGGGTTGTTTCTGGACAGGGCCGTAATAAAGCCTAGTTCAGTGGGGTCTAGAGGGGTTGTTTCTGGACAGGGCCATAATAACCACCTAGTTCAGTAGGGTCTAGGGGTTGTTTCTGGACAGGGCCATAATAACCTCCTAGTTCAGGGGTTCATTAGGGTCTAGGGGTTGTTTATGGACAGGGACATAATAACCACATAGTTCAGTAGGGTCTAGGGGTTGTTTCTGGACAGGGCCATAATAACCTCCTAGTTCAGGGGTTCAGTAGGGTCTAGGGGTTGTTTCTGGACAGTGCCATAATAACTGCCTAGTTCAGTAGGGTCTAGGGGTTGTTTCTGGACAGGGCCATAATAACCACCTAGTTCAGTAGGATCTATGGGTTGTTTCTGGACAGGGCCGTAATAACCTCCTAGTTCAGGGGTTCAGTAGGGTCTAGGGGTTGTTTCTGGACAGGGCCATAATAACCTCCTAGTTCAGGGGTTTCAGTAGGGTCTAGGGGTTGTTTCTGGACAGGGCCATAATAACCCTCTATTTCAGTAGGGTCTAGGGGTTGTTTCTGGACAGGGACATAATAACCACCTAGTTCAGGGGTTTCAGTAGGGTCTAGGGGTTGTTTCTGGACAGGGCCATAATAACCTCCTAGTTCAGGGGTTCAGTAGGGTCTAGGGGTTGTTTCTGGACAGGGCCATAATAACCTCCTAGTTCAGGGGTTCAGTAGGGTCTAGGGGTTGTTTCTGGACAGGGCCATAATAAACACCTAGTTCAGTAGGGTCTAGGGGTTGTTTCTGGACAGGGCCATAATAACCTCCTAGTTCAGGGGTTCAGTAGGGTCTAGGGGTTGTTTCTGGACAGGGCTATAATAACCTCCTAGTTCAGGGGTTTCAGTAGGGTCTAGGGGTTGTTTCTGGACAGGGCCGTAATAAAGCCTAGTTCAGTGGGGTCTAGAGGGGTTGTTTCTGGACAGGGCCATAATAACCACCTAGTTCAGTAGGGTCTAGGGGTTGTTTCTGGACAGGGCCATAATAACCTCCTAGTTCAGGGGTTCATTAGGGTCTAGGGGTTGTTTATGGACAGGGACATAATAACCACATAGTTCAGTAGGGTCTAGGGGTTGTTTCTGGACAGGGCCATAATAACCTCCTAGTTCAGGGGTTCAGTAGGGTCTAGGGGTTGTTTCTGGACAGTGCCATAATAACTGCCTAGTTCAGTAGGGTCTAGGGGTTGTTTCTGGACAGGGCCATAATAACCACCTAGTTCAGTAGGATCTATGGGTTGTTTCTGGACAGGGCCGTAATAACCTCCTAGTTCAGGGGTTCAGTAGGGTCTAGGGGTTGTTTCTGGACAGGGCCATAATAACCTCCTAGTTCAGGGGTTTCAGTAGGGTCTAGGGGTTGTTTCTGGACAGGGCCATAATAACCCTCTATTTCAGTAGGGTCTAGGGGTTGTTTCTGGACAGGGACATAATAACCACCTAGTTCAGGGGTTTCAGTAGGGTCTAGGGGTTGTTTCTGGACAGGGCCATAATAACCTCCTAGTTCAGGGGTTCAGTAGGGTCTAGGGGTTGTTTCTGGACAGGGCCATAATAACCTCCTAGTTCAGGGGTTCAGTAGGGTCTAGGGGTTGTTTCTGGACAGGGCCATAATAAACACCTAGTTCAGTAGGGTCTAGGGGTTGTTTCTGGACAGGGCCATAATAACCTCCTAGTTCAGGGGTTCAGTAGGGTCTAGGGGTTGTTTCTGGACAGGGCTATAATAACCTCCTAGTTCAGGGGTTTCAGTAGGGTCTAGGGGTTGTTTCTGGACAGGGCCATAATGACCTCAAAGTTCAGGGGTTCAGTAGGGTGACATAAGTGGGATGTGGGGGTGGTCTAGGTCACTTACAGTGTCCCTATATACAGTCCTCTCGTCACCTGTAACTTTGCGGTTGTTCGTTGAGTTCCGGTAGGTAACCAACTGACTACAGTCTTCTTACAGCTGCGTAGTAACAGAGTCCTCCGTGCCGCAGAATTCCTCGACGACATCACACGGCTCCACCGAACCCCCTCCAACAACCCTGCCACCTCCTCCTCCCTCGAAGACGCTCTCGCTGGAGTCCCGATGGTGCAATTTAGAGTCTGCCATATTGGAAGCACAGTGCAGGGATTGGCAGGGGCAGGGAGGTGGGAGGGGCAAGGGGAGGAGAGAGTCCGTCTCATTTGCCCGTCTGGAGGAATTAGGAGTGGCTCCGACTGGCTTAGTATGTCCTGCCTGGTTAAGCTGCGTCTCGCTGTGGCTCAAGTGACTAACTAAACTGAGGTCATACGACCCTCGACCTCTCAGGGGGTGGAGCAAGC